>NW_026900795.1:0-220876 GCF_033783945.1 Neopsephotus bourkii | reverse complement strand
CAGAGACTTGGTCTGAAATCCACTGTTTTACATCCAAAGCTCAGCTTGCCCAAAGTAAAATCACTGGCAATTAAAGTATAGTAAAAAGATAAATATGTTCAAAGGAAAATATTTCTATCAGATTCCCATGAAACAGAAAGAGCCTAAAGGATTATCTCTGGGGAGTTATTCCAAGTATCATGGAAGCAGTAAATTCTCTAGATTTAGTTATATCTATATTTATATAACCAAAATCTCTAGAAGGAATCCTAAAAATTCAGTGTTTTATTTCTCAGGTGGTTCAATTTAGAGGGGCAGTATTGTCTGAATGTATTACCTTGAGAAAGAAACACAAGCAAACTAGCTCACTGAGTGTTGTTTTAATACAGTGTTAATTCAGTACAGTATTTGTTCCCAAACTTCAGCTTCTGTCAAGGAAAGCGGGTGGGAGGAGGGAACAGACCTGGGTGAAATGAAAGCTGCTTATTCATTAACTCCCCATATGTTAAAACATTTTGCCACATCCCATGAATACGCTCAGCTCTTTTAACATTCAAATGACAAATCTCTTTGGTTTGTGCCATTTTCCCTATTAAAATTTCTCTCTCCTGATATTTTTCTTTGCTTCTTAAGAAGGAGAAAAGGGAAAAGCAAAGCTGAAAAGATAACTGGCAAACAGATGTGGACACAAGTCTTAGGCAGGAGTCTTAGGCAACGGTGATATGTTGATGTTTAACTGTAAGAATCCACTAGTTTGTATTCATAAAAGTGAGCAGCGCTGGGTGAACAGCCTGCCCAGCCTTGTTAGCATCCAGTACTTGCTTCTGTGGAACAGCCATCCCACAGGAGAGATGTGCTTGATCCCACACCATGCAGTCAGGTCCCGCTTGCTGTGATTTTCAGCCCTTCCATCAGACAAGGCAAGCAGTCGCAGAGGAAAGGTGTTATCCAGCTCTCCTGACAGCATCATTTCGGACACAGGAATAAAGAGGGAGACTGAAGGAGCTGCCCAACATGCTGCTTTCCAACAGCTTTGGGTTTTAATAATGCCTCATAGGTTAGAATCAGAATCATTTCAGTTGGAAGGGATCTTAAAGCTCATCCAGTTCCAACCCCTGCCACAGGCAGGGACACCTTCCACTGGAGCAGCTTGCTCCAAGCCCCTGTGTCCAACCTGGCCTTGAGCACTGCCAGGGATGGGGCAGCCACAGCTCCTCTGGGCACCCTGTGCCAGCGCCTCAGCACCCTCATCTGTACTTTCCATTTATAGAAGGATCACTTTTACGTGTTCAGACTTCACAAGCACCAAAGTGACTTCAACACAAACTGAAATTCGGGGAAAAATAATGATTAGTGATGACCAGTTATCATGGGACCATAAATAAATTCCTATTTTTTAAGTACAGCAGGAGGTCAGCAAATGCTGAGATCTGGAGCAGTGATAATTGTATACCTGAGGAAAAGTTAAGGATAAAGAACCCATAATTCAAGCAGTGAGGACTTAAGAGCTAACTAATTTAACAGTAAGAGAGTGATAAGACCAACATCCATCACTTTTAGACTAGCATAACCACACACATACAGTTAATTGTAATGAACAGTATGACCTCATGACATTACAAAGATTACATTTTTGTTAATCAGAAACAAAATCGTCACAATGTCTCCCATTAATTTTAAGACGCGTGTCTTAACATGATTTCTTTTGCAGGAGCCCAGCTTCCTCAGCAAGGCCAGCATTCTCAGAAAATCAGGCTTTCATCAAAACAAAAGCTGAATTTTCCAAAAGCATTCAGTGCTTAACACTGCCCCTGCATGGTACGTGTAGCGGTGTTTTCAAAAGAGCTCAGAATTTAACATAGCGAGGAAAACATTTGTGAATGCCCAGCTGTTTCGGAAATCCTGGTCATGTAGTAAAGTTTTCAGAAGCACCTAAGACATTGTTTCAGAAATGAAAACATGATCTCAGATACACAAACAGATTGCTGTGAATAAACAAATCAGAACTTAACAGCATAATACATTGTCTGCACATGCGCTGCTAGCTCTTTCTTGCCTAAGGTGCTATTATTCAATATTGACCAAGAGAGAATCTAGGATAGCACAAGCACCTCAGTAATCCATTCATTGACTGATAAAAACTGCATATAAAAGTCACAAGACATGTTCAAACACACATAAGCATCCAAATTCTATAGAATGTAGGAATATAGATGTTTATGAAAACAGAAACAGGCCCTTCATCTGCAGGCTTTATAGAACTTTAAAGCAATTTTCAAAAGTAGCTCTAAAGGACTCTTGACTGTTTTAAATCTCCCACAAGCACGTATTTAGTAGACGAGGGTAAATAATTAAAAACTTTTAACTATTCACTAATATTGCTTCCTTTCTGTTCAGGCACTCTCTGCAAGGAGTTACGTTCTCAAAAGCAGGCAAAGGTATTTGCTGCTGTGTTCAATGAATCATTTTTTAATCTTGAGCCCATTCAGCAATAGTTCACTGCAAATATTCAGAAATGAAGACATGCCATTTAGTTAGATATATTACATGGTACTGATTGGTTTTGCCTGAATGGGTGACTTTGATAACTAAGTGTCAACAGGAAGATTCTCAGATTGCAAGCTGAGTGTAAAATTAGTCGTTTGGAATTACAGATGCAATTAGAAACTTGCTGCAAGTTATGTTTGTGTGTGTGTATATTCCAGTAACTGGCCCATGTACACATACACACATGCTTTCAGGACCAGCACTTTGGCTGGTGTAAATCAGAGTTCCTCTGCTGAGAGCTGAGAATCTGACCCATATGTTTAAACCCACTTTTCAAAGCTATTTATGTAAATCGAATCAGCTTGTATTTGCATCTTCCTCAAAATGCACTAAGGAGTGCATTGCAGGTTTTTACGGCTGGTGGGCAGTGTGCAGCACAGTAGGTAGATCCATGTGTATCTTTATGGCAGTCTTCCCAGTAAAGTAATAAACTAATAATTACAGTTACTCCCAGATATCTTAACCTAGCTCTTAGCCCTGCTTTAGCCAGCTTCTATGCCTGAGAAGAGCACTGCTTCAGGGTAGACACAACTGATACCTTTTTTTAAAGGATACTATGTGTGGTATCCACACCATGATACACCTCACTGGCTCTTGATCAACTGCTTAATTATCTAGAAGAGATTCTTGTAAGATGCCCTCGTCACATCTGATTTTTCTCATGCTCAAGCAGGAACTGCTAAGAATACATCAAAGTTTCAAAGTTGAAAATGGGTGTAAATAAAGATCACAATCTCTTCTTTCAAAACTTAAAAAAGATCCAGATTAGCCTGTACTCTGCCAGGGCATTAGTCAGTTTGATGATAATGTAGCTTTAGTCAGCTACACTACTGTCTTTCCTTTAATGGAGGCAGCACTCCACTGCAAGCCACACATCATAGTGTGGCTAGACTGAGTCACTGATTCTCTTACCGCATTTGTCCATCAACTGCTGTACCATCTGGAAATGCCACTTTACCTTTTAGAGCTTACTCATCCATAAAATGTATTTATTAATATTTATCTCCCCTGAGAAGTCCCATATAACTCCGTCTTCTCAAACTCTCTGAGACCCATAAAGACCAGCAAAGAAGAATCCAGTATCACTGCTGCTGTTAGAGCATGCTACTGTTTACAGGGTAAAAAGTTATCAGGGTGGCTTGCTGATGAAAAGTGTGGCACAAAGCATTTCAATTAAGCTGTTTTGAAATGTTGAAAAAATAATGCATCCTTATGTCACCTGCAAAACAATCTCTGCCATAAATTACAGTTCTGTGTTTGGCATCTGGTAACATGCATGTCTTGGTAGAAGACACTTTGAAACAGCAATGTGTGTTGATGAATATTTTGACAAAAGCTCCCATGCAGTCCCTTGCTTAGCTGGCTGCATATCCTATGTCACTGGGAAACTTACTCAGTGGAAAATAAAACACTTTCTCTCAACCAAAAAGAAGGCACCACAGCCTGTCAAATGAGTAACATTTCTGAATAAGACAGAGGCTTCTTGCTTGTAAAAGCGTATCAAGCAATATGGGCAGATCTAATTTCAGCCCTAGATCGTTTTCAAATTTCAGCCATGGGAGGAATTTGCACCTGCAATTTAAATACAAGAGTAAATCAGAAAAATTGCTCCTCTGTGTTTGTAATTGCAGGGACAATTAAAATAACTGGAGAAAGATGTGTATAGAGAGCTGTTCAGAACTCAGATTTTCACCCCTCAAAGCCCTTTGGAAAATGTAGCCCTAGCAGGACTTACTAAAATAAGAACATGTTGTTCCTTAAGATATACCAAACTATACTGCCTAGTGTTCAACCCGTAAGGTAAAGGCAGGGTTGAGCGTCACTTTTGTAAGACGTAAATATTGTACATGGGAGATTTGTGGTAATGCATGTGACTTTTGGTGAAAGCAATTTTTTTTCTGAGAGCAAGAACTGAAGCTCCTGAGAGAAGTCCTCTCTGTCAAGAATCGCTTAGCTGTAACCAAAGAGACAAACTCTGTGAGATGGGGAGAAATAGCTCTAGGGCAAGGCCAAATTTACTTGACGGTAAAATCATAATGAGAGTCTCCAAGCCCTGAGTGATTTTTTTTTCCAATACATCTTCATTTTAGAACTTGTGGAGTTAGTTACAGGGTTTCACATCTCCAAAAGAAGTTGCAAAATAACTAATCATGAAAACCTTGATAGGGATGCTTAAAAACTTCCTCAAGGGATAAAGGTTTTTACCAGTAACACAGAGGGTAAAGTCCTTTCTGAAGGTCTCTTGCTAGGCTTATTCATTCTGTTGGTTTTATTTACCTCTCCGTTGCTCTAGTTTATGCTTCAATCAGTTAAGTTACTCCAACATAAAACTTGACTTAGGTGTGAATCAGCTCTTACAGTTCCATAGTGCTTTCAGTTCAGTGGTGGCTGGTAAATCTTGTTGTGTCTGTTTCACTACTGATGTTGCCCAAACATTTCTTTTTAGTTGATTTGAACTATATATATTTTTTACAGTAATTAAGGAAATAAGAATTGAGTATCTAGCTGTGCAACGTGGTGTGTAGACCTCTGATAATGAGGATGACAGTTTATGTGATATATTTCTTTTTATTTTTTTACTACTGTATATAAATTAATAGCCTCTGCAGATCTGTTTTTACTGTGATGAATATAAGAAACTGTAATGATCTAATAATTCTCATGCTGCAGGGCACCCACGTAGAACTGCTGCAAATTTATTTAACTAATATTATATAGACAGGATATGAGAATTATTGATGCTGGGCACCCGCAACTCCTGCTGAAATCCATAGAAGCTAAGGGTACTCATCACTTCTGAAAACAGGATAGTAACGTATTCATGACAGGCTTTGTATACACAAGCCATCCTGTGAACAGCAGCACTAACTAGGTCTGATTTCAGGAAGACTGTGTTCGGGCTTGCCTGCCCTGTAGTAATTCCCAGTCCTTCCACCATGGTCCTCTCTCTCCTCTGTAACCTCAGGTCCCCTCACACTGTTCCTAGAATCCCTTCAGCCCATGCTCCTCCTCTTCCTCCATCTGCCTCCAGCCCTGTTTCCTGCTTAATATTTCCATCTTCTTCCTTACCTTGCCTTGGGCCCCATACACCTACCTCTTGCCTCCTTGCCAGTTGTCTTCCACACCAAATCAAAAAAAAGCTTGATTCATTATTCTCTGATGGCTTGAAGTTGTTTGGCCATGTTGGCTGGCCAGTTGGCAGGCAAAACAGAGCAGGTAATTGTTTAATCCACATTGAAACTCTCCCCTCATTGGGAGTACTAATTTAGCTCTTTTCCCTGTCTAGCTGCCAGTTTTCATGAAACCTGAAAGAACATAATATATATCTAAGGCCGATACCTCTCTGTTAAATTTAGCTGAAATAATCCAACAGAATCAGAAGTTATTTGAGAGAATGACAGAAAAACAAATGGGCAAAGCAGAACTATTATGCAAGTCTTATTCCCTTAGAGCCAGGCTAATAAAACATGCAGGCAGCTGCTCATTGCATTTTTCTTCTCATGACCTTTCCTGTCTGCTTGGATCCCAGTTCCACAACCTCATCCATATTACAAGACCAGTGCTTCCATTCAGTATCCTGGCTACACCAGTGCAACTGCTTGCAGCATCACCCATAGACTGTAGACCATAGACCCATAGACTGTAGACCATAGACCCATAGACTGTAGACCATAGACCATTTTCAACCTCTTTGGACAAGCATCTTTTCATGACAGTGACAATGCGTCATCTACCTTGATACTGTTAACAACTTAGAGACCAGATACCTCATGTAGTAAAAACTTACATCATCTTCTTGCATGACACTGTGCAAATTACTAGGAATTTAATACATTAGCAATAAGTCTATGGTTTGTCCAGTCTCTTAGTATTATTTCTTTATGGTCTACTTACAGTTGCAAAAGATGCATTGGGTTTTTGTTTTTCTTCTTAGATGGAAAACTAGACATTTTTGTCACTTTCTTCTATTAGAAATACTTGACCTTTATTTTCTTCCTTCCAGGAGCTTTTGGAAGTATCCATAGAGATGTAGCATACAGACATAAACCAAGCTGTGACTTTTTCTCTCCGTATGGGAGTTGTGGATGTGAGATGCTGATTCTCAGAATCACTAGAGCAGTGTTAAAGCCTGTGGGAAAAGGCTGGCCAGTTGTAAACACGGATGTGCTTGTTTGCCTAGGGCAACTGCACTAGTATGGTTGGCACAGCAGTGCTGGATTTTTTCATGAGTGGTAAATAGAGTTCATTGGTGGTCCTGTAGCTTTTTCCACAAAAGGAAGGACTTTTGTCCTACTGTAGACACATTCCATATTGAGCAATTTGTGGAAAATTAATGCAATGTGGTGTTCTTCACTTTGCCTACAGACACTGGAAGTTTCTTTTAGCCCTGTCCAAAACCAGTTCACTGGAGTGAACTGGGTTTAGACCGGATCTTCCATGGGCTAGTGCATGCTAACCATGAGATCAGCCCTAATTCAGTACAAAACTCACAGTGACTCCACTAGCATATCCTAAATACACCAAATATGTACAGAAAGGGTTTTAGTTACCACAAACGGTTCTGGTCACAGCTCTGCACATCATACTTGAAAGTTATACCAGTTGTGCCACCTCTGAGGAGACATTCTTCTGCATAGACTTACTGTTCCACTAGCCATTATCCAGCTTTTTCTGCTGTGGCTAAGGGCACTGGGATGTCACAAGACCAACCACCACAGCCAAGAAGCTCACCCTAACCCCCAGTGATGTAAAGCCTATGGTACAGAAGAGACATTGGTGCACAATTAAAACAGAAGTTGTGTTATTGGAGCACTATGGCTTTTCTGCAGCCACTGCTTGACTTCCCAGGTTTGAGCCTGTTATCATGAAGACAGAGAGGGAAAGAGCAGAAGCAACTACAAGTTTAAGCTGCTGCCACCATCACCTTCGGTGTTTTGCCCTTCCAGATGGACCCAGAGCCCACCAGGAATGGCCTGGGACTTTTTCCACAGTCTTCATTCCTCCCGGTTCATGCACTGAAGCGTAAAATGGTTAGTTTGTCAAGTCTTCTCAGCAGCGTAGGCTAACCAAATTTTGCTGGCATAGAGATGGAAAGAAAATCACTTCTCTGGACAGATTCTCAGCTCATCCAGACTTAAAGGAGCCCTTATTCCTCTAAAGAAACTGAGGCAACCAGATTGTATGGACTTCTCCTTGCCCTGAGCTGTGACCTTGACAGGGACCCAAGCAAGGATGGCAGCTGGGAAAGTCATCACCACCCCTTGCCTCCTCCATGGGCCCTGGTTTTGAAGAGCAGCTTGCTGCTTGGCTCCATCCAGCAGTAGGAGCTTGGTCCTGCCATTGTTAAATGGCACCGTAAAAAGGGAAGAGAATGGCTGGTGGGAAGGAAGCATGTCCATTGGCAGGAAGCAGTCACAATACCATTGCTACTCCTTAGTCTGGCAGTCTCTGTCCCCAGAGCTGTCTCCCAGGGAGTGTCCCATCTCCACCATCTGCACGGTCTGCCCATGGCGAGTACCAGCCTTGTGGTACCCCATTTCACCAGAGACAGGTTCAGTCACCTTTAACCACAGAGCTGGGGCAGCAATTAGAAGATGCTGATAGAGGTACACCTTTAACTAGTTGCTGAGGTAATGCAACAGCTTCTAGTCCTACCCTGCACACACACCCACTGTTTCTGACAGTCCTGTTCTGCTACATTCCTCTTGGGAGCATACCCAAGCCTTTGACAGGTGTGGATGGGTGTATTCTGAGCATGATGAGGGACCTGAACTGCTCTACACTTTACACTTTGCACTTCTTTTTTCATCATCTTCCTTCATCAGGTGTCAGGTCAAGTGGTCCTTGTTGTTTGACTCTGCATGGGCTGAAATCTGTCAGCACTGAAGGTGGAAATGACCAAGCCTTTACACATTCAGCAAAGAACTGCAATGTTTTCTATAGAGAGACAGCTCTTCCAGAAAGCAATTCAAAGCACTATTAAATCACTCCTTGGAAAGGTGTGCCTCTCACTTGAAAGATGGCAAGCCTGGGTCTAACTAGGGGCTTCAGGAGAATGTAGAAGCTACAGCACCCAAATGGTTATTCAAAATGTATCTTGTCTCAGCCCTCAAAACCTGACTTTGCTCCTACACACAGAAAAGAAATGCAGGCCTGAAGCTTAGATGGGAGTCACAGCAAACCCAAAAACAAGAGGTGCCCTATAGACTGTTTGAAACCAAATCAAGGAGATTAACTTCCTTGATTTGCCTAAACTAATGTTAGTCCCACAGAGTTTGGGACAGAGCCTGCAAAAGACTTATGACAATTTATGTCTAAAAAGATGTGGTCCTGTATAGTGCAGCCTTTTCATGGTTTGGTTTCCACGTAATCTGATGAAAAGAGTCTTACATGCTGCAGTTACCTTTTCTGTAGAAAATTTAATAATAAGAAGCAGTTCTGAACAATTATCCTCAGAAATAATTATGATACAGAAAGCTACACAGGGATTCTGCTCTGTAATTGGGCATCCTGCCTCATGAACAGAACCAGATATTGCAAGCATCAGTCAAAGGAACCATGAAAAACACTGTAGTTAATACAAAAATGGGTTATTAACCTACAGTTGATCCTGTTCCATCACAGCTACTACTTGAGAAATTTTACACACTGAAGGGATATAGTATCACTTTCCTTACATGTTTGCACACTGTACTATAACTGAATTATAGAGAAGTTTTTTGTAATAATCTGAATGTTGCTGGAACCCTTTTTCTTTCTCATAGGTGAGTGCCTTACTGGGAGAGGAAGGTACAGGGACCTACTTCACAGAGCTTCTTGTCCTAATCAAAACCATGTGACATTTGTGACCAAACACAGCGAGAAACATTAAGGAAGGAGGTTGACTGCCCAGCTGTGGCAGGCCCTTGAGACAGAGGGAGTATGCAGCAAACACTGAGCAGTTGTGTACTCTGAATATTCATAAATGACTTTTATGAATGACAGCGCAGACAGTGCTTTGCTATATTTCTGGGTTTTGCCTTTGCCTGCCTATTCCCCAGATCTGTCTGTAATTAGCTGGACTGCCCTGCAATGAGGGATAATTTTGGGACCTTGAAGTATGAGCCAAGGTCTCCTTCTCCCCTGCCTGTGAGGGTGAAGGCCTGATGATGCTTTTCGTGTCTTGCAATGGAGGCCTTCTGTAGGTAGGTGCTGGCTCTGATGCATGCTGCACCACATTCCAGCCTCTTCTTTTTCCCCTCAGCTTTTCCCCTCTGTAATTCCTTTTGATTCAGATGATTGTCTCATGCCTCCAGAATAAATGCTACAGAGTAGGCTAAAGGCTTAAAAGATTTTATTACAATAGTTACACCTTGACTAAAAATGTCCACCTACTAATTCCCCTACCTGGAGATCATATACATGTTCTTTAATGTGAACAATAATATGAAGGCATCCCTCCCATTAGCCTAGCTGCAGCCAAAGTATACTAAATGTATAAAGAAAGATGGCATAAAATGCTAGGCTTTGTAAAAACAGATCCTTAGGGGAGATTTAATCATTAAATGCACTGAAGCTGTAACTGAACAAAAATAACAATCCACTGGATACAGACCAGAAGAAGGAAAAATTAGCAGTCCATTTAACTGAGAGTAACAGAAACAATAAATACCGTGTGGGACTGGAAAGCTTTCTTTGTGTGATATAAAAATGCATCTTATTCTTTCTGCTTACATTCAGTCCTTGTTGAGACCACTTGTCTGTCTCTTCCCCTCTCCTTCTAAGATTCTCACAAATGGACCATTTTTATCTCAGTTTTACTAATTCATTTTATTTCTGGAAGAAGAGACAGCTCTGTCAGTTGTTGTGTCTCTTCAACACTCAACAACAAGCAGAGGGCCTGGAAAATGTACACTAACTAGGCAATGAGTTAACCATTTATAACATTTAGAAAGCTACTTCCCTTCCCATTGCTATAAACAAATATGAAAGGCTGCTAAGCCAGAAAGAAATTAAGCCCCACCACTGAAAACAGCAATGAAAAAATGCCAGTAGTAAACTTTAACTCCCAGCTGTTGTAACAGTCAGTGGGTGAAGGCTGATTCTTTTGTACTGCAAAGAACCTGGTTAAGGTTTTTTTTTTTCTTAACCTTTTCAGCACAAGAATATAAAGAGCGCTGTTCTTTGTAGCAAAGCTGCAATTTGGTCCTTCAGTGTGAGTATTAAATACAGCTATGTGAAATGCTGAAGAAGTTGGTAGGCTTTTTCTTTTTTTAGTGCTTGTGGGAGTTTCAGAGGAATCCCCAAATCTCATAGCTAAGGGCTGGTAAAGCAGCTCTGTTCTGGCTAGCTTTGGCATCAAATTTATGAAACAAAAGATGGGGTCAGATTCACTCCAAATCTGCAGTTTTCAAGGGCTTCCTTTCTGTCAAGCCCTCTTTGCTAAATGCAGAACTCTAAGTGGACCAAATGCTTCTTGCAGCCCTGGGGAGCCCTTGGCCAGTAGACAGGGGAGCACAACCTCCTCCTTCTCTCTCTCAGCCAAAGTGTCAGGATTGGATGCAGATGCACTGCACCGCCTTCCAAGTGCCTGCATTAGCTCAAGAGTCAGCAAGGTAAAATTAAAAGTCAGCACAATGCAGACCTGAAGTAAGGTCATGATTTACTTCTGTGGCTGGTGTGATGGCTACCAGGCAGGAGGAAAAGTGGGGTGAAGTCAGGCTATGGCTACTGAATAAATAGGTCCTCCCAGCAGGGACAGCAGCCTGAAAGTTGGCTCAGTCACAAGCTCTATAGGAAATTCCAGTTCCATAAGAAAACTTGTGTATGATCAAAGCACTCTTCAAACACTGGGCCAAGTTCTCAGCCAGTTAAGTTGCTGCTGCTTAACAACAGTAAGCCTGTAGAGCTTAAGCCAGCAGAGTTTAGGCCAGTAGAGTTGTTGCTGCTTAACATCAATATCAATTTGGCCCGATGCAATTTGGCTAAATGTGCTGAAATTATGACAAAATATGTAAATGAGGTATGATTTTAGCCTCTTAGCTCTCCTTTTCAGGGTTTGCAATTTCTCTTTTGGCTCCTGCTCCCCATTTAATTATGCCAGCCTCTAAAATGCATTCTCAATGGCAAGCCAAGATTTTGAGTAATTGCAATGAATGGAGGATTTCTTGTTCTGACACACACATTAGTTAATTTTCCTTGGGTTCTGATACTAACTATCAAATTCCACCACCCCCATGTCTCTGGGCTGAGGTTTTTGTTTTCTTTCTTTTCTTGTTTCCAATTGCAAAGCAGACATCTGGCAGCTCTCTGGTGGCAATAGCTGATACATTCACTCTGTTCACTGCGTTTTACCCATTTCTCTGTGGGAGGTAGAAAAAGAGGCAAAAGGAGACGTGGTTTCAGATTCAAGCCCTTATTTTTATCCTATGTAATTCCATAGGGGGATGTTTTCTTCCTCCTATCACCCTCAGGGTTGTGCTTTCTATTATCACTGAAAGACCTGACTAGCAAGAAAGCCTTCCCTGCTTTTAAAATCAGGGGAATTCTTTCTGGTTTCTCCTTTTGCAAACAGCATTTGTTTCTTCTCCTTCTAAGTCTCAGATGAGCTGGTCCTTCTTCCTCAGCCCCAGAGGCAAGGAGCACCTGAGCTAGTGCAGGGGTGCTCCATTCAGTGCTGCCATCTGGCCTGCCTGATGCTTGCTGCCTTGGAGATCACAGCAATGAAAGGAGCAATGTGGAGAGTACATGCCACACTGTTTTTCTCTGGGAAGAGTCCCCAGGGGGAATATTGACATGTGGGAAGGGGAGGGGAGAAGGGGAGCAGCACGCAACGTATCTGCTGTAATTTGCCCTGTTTGTCCCTTGAGTTCTGAAAGGAGAATATAACAGAGCCCTCCATGACCTCAAGCTTTAACCTTAATATTTAATCATGCTTTAGATTACTGTGATGTTGATTAAGACTGAGTAAACATATACTACACATAAATGATTTCACTGTAAATCAGCAGCTACAGTTTTTTCCCAGTAATGATCGTCATTAGCCTGGAATGTTTCTCATGCCTATAATTTTTTAATAGATTGAAATTATTTTATTGCAAAATAATCCCCACATGCCCCCATGTAATTTTGAATATTAATTCATTCCTATTCCCATATCCATGACAATTCTGCCTGAAGTTCTTTAGTCTGATATGAGAATGTTCAGATTTTGTTCTTATGCAAACTGTAGAGTTTTCTATTCTTCCACACTGATGCTGACACAAATTGTCAAGTTGCTTGACGTGGTCTGGGGAAGGGCCTAACTTCGTGTGACACTTTCTTTGCTCTCCATCAAAGAATACATGCCTGGTAGTCTTGAAATGATTTTGATAATTGGTTCCAACTGTGCAGACTTGTACATATAGTCAACAGATATCTCTATCATGTTTTCATCTTACCATATTTGCCATATTCTCTTTAGTCCAGATCAGTGACATTGCAAGAAATGGTTTCCTGATATTTATGAAAAATTAGAAGTACTGAATGCTGCTATTAAGCAGACTTATGTTTCTGCAAGAATAACAACTACACCGTGCCAGCCTCAGATAATATTTTCAAGTAATTTTCTGAATAATATTAGTAATTCCACCTCAAAACTGCATTTTTCAATTTCTAAACAAGCCATCATAATGTTTGCAGTTGTTATATGAATATGTATTATAAAGCTTTAGTACCTGAGAATGTCTGAATATATAAATACGAAAAAGAACACAGAAGAAAAATTAAAGTGTTTTAAAAATAGACTGAACTGATTGAAAACTCTGGCTAGAAACTTCTGCACCGTATGCTCAGAAACACTGAGCCCAGTATATTGAATTACCCCATATCAGACTGAGATTGTCAACAGCTCTTAATGTACCTTGTTTAAGGATCCTCCTAGGATATGCAGAACAGGCTTGGTCAGTAGACACACAGAAAAAAAACAACCCAACACACACCAAAACTGCAGCCCACAGTTTTGGCTTCACTGTAAGTGGTAGTAATAATGTGCACTGTTTCCTTTAAGCTCGATCACAGGGCAGGACAGTAAGGGCTTGGGAAGGCGTTAAGTAGAAAACTAAATGTGAAGCAGAAGGGAGACAGTGTAAAAAGCAACAATTTAGTGGAAGTGAGTTTTTTTTCCTAAGAACATTTCTGGTTCAGTTTAAGGAAGGCTAACCTATCACTTGGGCCAGCTGGAGGATAATTCGTATTTTGTAGCAGCATCCTAAGGGCAGGCTGCTACCAGCACAGTGGTTTATTTGTTCAAATCAGTGGTCCATTAGGACCATTCTAAGTTTCAGAGACAATTTGTGCTTCAGCTGCTTCTTATTTTTCCTGCTCCCTACTTCAAATCACTATATGGAAACTCTTCCTCAACATGGTGCATGTGAGCGGATTGCCCCTTCTGTCTGCAAACAGTGAGCAAGTTTATACTCATCATGTCTGTTTGATGGGTCACTCCCAGCACACAGACGGAGTTTAGCCAGAGCTGTCATCACAGATAGTTGGTGTATGCATACTCATGATCTGTAAGACGAACTACTGTACTTACTGCTTTACTTTATGGCTTCCTACATTATGCTGCCTAAACTCTAACATGTGCAAAGCACTGCTGTCACTCTTAGCTCAGAGGGAGCAGTATCAGCATGTCACACTAATCTTGAGGGAATGGCACTGGCTCATTTTCAGAGTTTTGAACAATTTTATTATTCCTTTGATGACTTACATAGTTGGGGAACAAACTGGGGAAAAAGAAATCATCTGTCCATCTAGGCCTAGGTACCCCATGAAAGGCCTACACTTTGATCAAAAGTGTAGGTTGGAGTCATAGCACCCTTATACTGTCAACAGGCTATGCAGCCGAGTTCTGGAGTTTAAAGTTGATTACAGTCAGGAAATGAAGCTCTGCAAACTCATTTTAAAGGCAACTTCCATTCCATTTATTTTCCTTCAGTATCTCTTTTTAAACAGAGAAGCTATGTCCCATGGGACTTTTGTCCCCTTCAGCTTTTACAGAAGTGATCAACTTTATGTTATAGACTCAGTCTGATTTGTTTCTTGCCTGTACAGAACTTAATCGTACTTTTAGTATTGGTTAAGTAAGAAAAAAAAGAGACTCAGCAACAGAGGTTTAAGCACTTATATTTTAGCTCACATCTGGGGCAGACTAAGTGCATGTATATGATTGGTTACTGTGGCTCTGCTGATGTGCACCAACTTGTTGAGCTGCAGTAACTTTAGAGTCTGTCTGAACCCTGAGGGTTTGTCTACACACAAAAGTACAACATTGGCCTCGAGGACAGATGCAGTCAGCTTGATACAGAAGCATGTAAAACCATGGAACTTGGTCTTGTAAGAGAATAGCATTACATTAAAGGTATATAAAGTACCTTTATGTCTTACTATAACATCTGTAGGAAAAGATGCCAGCACATCACCACTCTGTGCTATCTGACCAGTGCAAATACTGCGCAGAAGACAGGCTTGAAAAAATTAAGTACCCTCACTGTGTTTAAAATTATAACTGAACGCATTTCAAATCCTTCCAGTTCTTCAGTGTGTGCCATTCAGCAGGGAAAAAAATATTTCACCCAGATTACACACAGGAAAAATGTGTGGGCTGGAGGGAAACACACAAATTGTAAAATGTCACAAGAGTCTTGTATGAGTGAGATTAAACCTTTCTGTTCAAGCAAGAAATGGTGTATTAAAAATTCAGGAACTGAAGAGCAGGAAGGAATCTGAACCAAGGGTCACATTGAATTGCTAAGCTTTCTACATTACGTGTTCATCTGGTAATGCATGACAATTAGGTGACTTTAGAAAGGTGGAAAGTAAGACAGTAATATGATAGTCAGCAAAAAAGTCTTGCTGGAATTCTTGTAGAAGCTTGATTTGAGACTTGGGATCTATCCGTAATGTATTCAATGTTTTACAGAGGAGCAAGAAAACATGAGCCTTGCAGATGTATTGGACAGACAGAGCTAAAAACTAATATGGAATATGCATTATATGCTGCATATATGCATAGAATGAGGTCTGTGAGGAAATTCTTTGTGGTGGAGGGGCAATGTGGCTCCTGGAATGGATAATAAATTGCAGATCATTTCTTTTTACATGATTTAGAAGTATTGCCAATATCCATCACAACATCATCTGCTGTGTGAAATGAATTGGTAACATGTGCAGAGCACACTCTTTTTGTCCTCTGAGGAAATTATGAGGTCTGAACTTCAGTACAGAAGAGGTTCCTGCAGAGACTGGGTTGTCACTGTCAAATACAAAATGACAGCCACTGTTATAGGATAAATGGCCATCCTTCATTGCATGACTTTATGCTGTTGCTTTTCCTTTTAACCTTCATGGTGTATTTAGATGTTAGAGTCTATGGAGTTTATGCATCAGGGTTTTGGTAACAAGGGGGCTGCATGGGTTGCTGCTGTATGAAGACACCAGAAGCTACCCCCTGTTGGAGAGCTGGCTCCCCCCAGTTCCAGCTGGCTCCAGGACAGATCCACCACTGGCCAAACCTGAGCCTGTCAGCAACATTGGTATCACTCTGTGATAACATATTTAAGGAAGGGTAAAAAAAGCTGTGCAACAGCAACTATAAGAAAGGAGTGAGAAAATGAAACAGCCCTGCAGACACCAAGGTCAGTGTGGGAGGAGGTGCTCCAGGCACCGAAGCTCCACAATGTTCCTAAAGTCTGTTCCTGAAGGTCTGCATCCCATAAAAAGGAGCCATGCTGGAGAAGTTCTTGAAGAACTACATCCTGTGAGAAGGACCCACTCTAGAGCAGTTTGTGAAGGACTGTATCCCATGGCAATGTCTCCATAGGGAAGAGCATGAGGGGGAAAGAGTAGCAGTGACGAAGCATTATGAACCGACCACAACCTCCTTTTCCTGTCCCCCTGTTCCACCTGGGGGAAGGAGGTAGAAGAAAGAAGTGTGAAGCTGAGCTTCGGAAGAAGGCAGGGGTGTGGGTAGGTTTTCCACTTTTGTTCTGATTCTCTGTTACAATTAGTTGGCAACAAGTTAAATTTATATACCCAAGTTGAGTCTGTTTTACACACAACAGTATTTGGTCCCTGTACTTATCTTGACCTACAAGCCTTTCATTGTAGTTTCTCCTCCTGTACTGTTGATGGAGGGAGAGTGTTAGAGCAGTTTGGTGGGCACCTGGCAGCCAGACAAGGTCAACTCAACACAGAAAAAGTAGTGTTAAAGGACAGATTCTCCCATTACTTTATCTTCTGTTGCATGATATGATTCAAAGCAACTAAACCATCTCAAACAGTAAAATGCCATTAGTGTAACAGAAATAGTAAGGTCTGGCTTTACACAACTAGCTCTGTAAAGAAAAACCTTTCCCTGACAAAGCCTTACAATCTTTTAGTCCCAATTTTTTTTCAAAGCACGAGCTCTGAAGTGCTGATTTAGTTCCATCATTAGAGTTTATAATCACAAAGTCCTGTCTAATTTTTCTGTATCAATATATGCATCACTACTACAAGAATGCAGATTACACCCAAAAAAACCCAGCTAAATAAAGCACACCAGCATCAGGACACATGATGGGAGGCTGTTCCTGGGAGTGGATGAACAAGTGCTTTGTGCTGACAGTGCAGCTCCACTCATGAATTGAATGAATGGAGTGGAGATTTTCCAGAAAGAGGTATAACATATAGAAATAGATATTTGTTGGGCTTTTTTCAAGTATGAGGACAGATATAACAGGAAACAGCATCTGATTGTTACTCCAGTAGGGAGCAAGCAGTCCCTTTTCAGGCCTTCTATTACTCGGAGAAATATAGGAAAGGGTATTACATTACTAGGCTTTACCTTTTACAGTGATAAAGGTAATCTAATATTTGCAGTAATATTAATTAGAAGTAACTAATATTTACAATGACTTATCTGCAGACTTTGAGGCTTCTCTAATTCCAGCTTACTTTAAGTGTATCAAAGACTGTCCATTAACCAGATACAGCCTCTAAACTCCAGCTTAGCAACAGAGAGGTGGCCTGCCATTTCCTTTTTTCTGTAGCCTGGCACACTGTCTAAAGTCAAAGCTACTCAGATATGGAGTTATCCTCAGCAAGTGACAATGACTTTCCAGTCATCCCTTCTAGTTACTCCTCTTTGCCTTTAATATGCTCTCAGTATTTCCTTTGTAAGAAAAGCTGTAGAGAAGGTGTTGGTGATGGCTATACTCAACAGCATTCTTGCACCATCTGTGTTGGTGATGGCTATACTGGACAGCATTCTTGCACCATCTAAGTGGCAAAGAAGAGAGGCTCTGAGGTTTCTGCAAAATTAGCTCAGTTACCCTACAAGCTATCCCAGCAGCCATTGAGAATGAGATCCCAGATGGCCAATAGTCCACGTTACCCTCACTTAACATATTGAACCAGCTATAATTCATACTAAGATAACTGACTTCATACACACTCATAACCTGTCTCAAACATGCAGCAAAATGCAATCTCATAATAAGTTTCAGCTTTCATGGGGGAGAACACATTTTATCTTACCTTTTAAGTAACCATTCAAGTAATCACCTATCACAGCCCCCCGGTGCATAGTAGACACAGTAACTCAGCATTGTACCTGAACCATGTGTTAGGTTCAATATATTTGTTGCTATGTGCAGATATATATGAAATTTATCTTATTTCCTCTTTCACTAGTTTTACATCTATGTATGTCAGCTGAGCTCAGTTCTTGCTAACATAAATGAAAGAAGAGCCAACTCCATAGGTATGAATAACCTGTAGGTTTTAAAAGTGCAGTTTAACCAGATTTTGGGGGTAAACTATCCCTTTGGTAGATTAAAGACACACTTGCTACATTACAGCACGTAAGATAGTTGTCTCTATTTTTAGTTATTTTTTATCACAAATGCTATGTCATTTATGTTAATAAAAACACCGTAATTCATGCATTAGTGATGCACGTCCAACAATGATAATACACATGGCAGAGCAGGGTATTTCCACTGTACAATTGCTTTCACTTGAGAGCTTTCATAAAACACAAATTTATACAATATGTAGAGTGATGAATCACCAAATAAGGTCATATACAATTAGATGCAATAAATTATATGAAACATGCAGGCCTCTGGAGTGCAATCCAGAATTCTGAATTGGGTGCTTTCTGCTCCATACATACCGCTGGGAGAGAGACAGAATCTCCTTGGGAGGACAATCTGAGAATATCACAACTTGAGCAAGCAACTAGGATCTCAGCGTGCCTGAAACTTCACCCAGTCTAGAAGCAGATGCCAGAATCATGGCTGCATTCCTTTTCACAAGTTGCAGCTCAGAGGCTGGCTTTAGTGCATGGGTAAAAGTATACTTGTGTTTTCATAAGAGGCAAAGTAAGAGGGATGAACAAACTCTGCCTCTCCCTGTAATTTCTAGTTTCCTACTCTCTATAATATTATGGAAAGTTTCTCACCACAGTGCCACAGTTTCATTCCAGTGCGGAGTGCCTCAGCTATCTAAGAGATAATGTGGTGCTGCACAGAAACAGGAACGCTGTGCTTTCACCAAGGAGAGGACTCTGCTGTTTTCAGCGTCCTCTCTCATGACTAAAAGACAGGAGGATGATGACGACAGTCAGCATTTCTCCTTCTTTCTTTGGATACACAGTAGTGGGAAATGACATGCAAGCTTTCTTAGGCTGTGACAATGACTGAACCAAAATCTCTCAGGAGTTAGCTGACTGCTTTTGTTATCTAATGAGCAGTGGCTGCTCCTTTCTCTCCTGAGACAAACAAATTGATCACATCAGCATTTGGATGAGAATCTGATCCTGCCAGTAAGCAGTCACACGTCTGGAGAACAACTGGATGGGGTTCTGTGTCGTATTAGGCAGAAACAAGGACCTCAGTTGCATTGAGAGCTGCGAAAGAATCTCTGCAGCAGAGCTCTGGGCACACCAGGGACTCTGAAATCAAAGAAGGATGTGCCCAGGGCTGAGCAGCATTTGGAAGAGGGTGTATACGGACTCCAGTTTTACACTGTCATGGCACAGTTCCACCTGAGTTCTACTTTAGCTATCAAAGGGTTTTACTGAGTATAGTTCATGCTTTCATCTTGACACAAATAACTGGGTCTTCAAAATAGGATGAACTATGGTTGCATCACTGATTTTTCCAAATGTTTGATGTGTTTCCAGATGTTTGATTTCAAAAGTAAGATTAAAAAAAGCTAAAATAAGAATATGACATATTTATATTAGATTTTCATTTTATAATTGTGCACAAACTCACAAGAAACTCTAGGACAAAAGTAATCTTTGGTGTCTTGGTGATGTAGTCATTGTCTTTTCAAAATGGTGAGATGTTTATTGATGGATAATCACTAAAGAAAGTGTCTGTGTCAAAATTGCCATGTTTCTTCAAAAAAAAAAAAAAAAGTTAAAAAGGAGCAGAAAAGTGTTCTGCACTAACAGAATTCTTCAGATTGTCTGCTCAGTTTTATGCAAACTGTGTGTTATTTTCAGGACCACAGTATTATAAATTTTGCAGTCTTGGAGCAAAATATTATATACAGAAGAAAATAGAAGTGACATAAATAATCATTAGTAGACTAAAAATAACTTTTCCATGAATACGCAGTTAAAAAGAAAAAAAGGAACACGCAATCACTGGAGCCCTGTTTGTTAATGCTTCCTGGCCAGGCATACGTCAAATAACACTTGGAAACAAATTGGCAGAAAACCAAAGCTCCCTGCAAGTGCAAGTATGAAACAATGAAATTAACACAACCTTGAGTTCATTTTAAGTATGAATGCTTAAAAAAACACCACCCAAACCTCTTTTTTTTTTTTTCAACATGGTTATTCATTCTTCATTGTGTTATTTTTTTCCCATTTAAAGACAAGCATTTGAGAAATCCTTCTCAGCCTGATCTTCTGGGATGATTTAAAATTTTCAAAGATAAACATTTATATTAATCAGAAGATCCACAACTCCAAACTACAACTGCAATATTCAAGCAACTTTTTTTCAGTCAGAGAAATTCTTGTCTAAAGAACCTCTAACATTATCAGTAGTTTATGACCAGATTGGATTTCAGTTTCTGTGCATGTTCCTATACATTTTCAGAACCCTATCACAAAAGATGTAGAAGTCTGAGCCTTTCTGTTAATTTTGTGCCATCCCTGTCTGTAGGAGCTTTAGGAGGATTACTAGGGTATTTTACACTGTATGATTATAGGAATTGCCAGAGCGGGTCAGAACTTCCAACCTAATACATTTCTCAAAGAAGTGTCAACAGTGATTTCCCAAAGAAGTACCTTCAGAGAAAAGCAAGGATATGATTAGACTTCCCCTAAATTCTCTCTAGCTTGCCAGAATTGGCAGCTGGTAGGGTTCCTGAGTCAGAGCTCATTTTTTACATCTTTAGAAGGCTTCAGGTCTTCCAGTAGCTACTTCAATTTTCATTTGACCCTGTGTGAAATGTTAGGCTTCACAGCATCCCGTGGTGAAGAATTTCCACCATTTAATAACCTACAGTGTGTGTAAGATCCAGCTCCTCTGATTGTTCTGATTTTTTCTGATTCCTTTTCTAAATCTACAACTTTTTTGAGAGCAAAAAGCTATAGGATCCACCATAGGTTTATAAAGCAGTAAAATTCTATTCTCTGTGTTCTTTCCTAGTTCCTTCCTAATAATTCCCAACAGTGTGCATGCTTTTTTGACCACTAACCTGACATTGTCATGAAACTGTCTGCTATAAACTCAAGATCTTATTCCTGACTCATTACATTCAGCTCACAGACTATATATCCTATATTTTCCCCACAAATTCACAGGGGAAGGGAGAGTAAGGCAAGGTCCTGTGTGCATCAGTCTGTATTTGTCTCATTAAATTTCATCTGTCATTTTAATCCCTTAGTACAAAGTCCCATAAAGTTCTTCTGCAGTTCTGCACAGGTAGCTCCACCATTACTAACCTCAGCAACTTGGTTTTGTCAGCAAACTTTGTCACCTCTCTGTTCACCCTTAACAAATCAAAAAAGTTTCCTAGTGGAACAGGAAAATTGTCAATTGTGGCAGTCAATTGTCATGCACATCTGCACATCCATGCAGTAAAGGGAGAGAAGCTACAGGGACATCAGAGCTATGGCAAAGAACAGTGGAACAGCCACAGGTTTTAAATACTTGTTCATATGTTCATTTGAGTCGAGATTGCAGGAGGCTGATGAGGAAAACAAGAGACAAAATTAGTCTTTTGGAGAAAGTCACCTCTGAAGCACAGTCCTGTTCACAAAGTAAAAATCCTGCAAGGCACATAAGCTGGCTATGTTTTAATGGACTGCAGACTTTAATCCGGTTTAACTAAGTCACACCCCTCTGCCAGACTTGAGGGAAGACATATATCACAAAGTAGCCTGTTTGTTATTACTTTCACAGCAGAGCTATTATAGTAATTACAGGTGTTGCTACCATGTGTACTTGTTCAGGGTACATGAGAAATGTGACACCTCAATACACTGCATTGTTAACTAGAAACAGCAAATGGACCCACAGTAGTCTTCCAGCATGCTTTATTGTGTCAGGAGGCAGAAAGGCTCTCCCAGTTCCTCATTACTTTTTTATTTATTTACATGCTAATTTATTAACAGACAGGCAGTGTTCAAAAATGCTGTTGTGTTTATCACATTCAAACCCTCCTTGTAGCAAACTTGAGATATCTTGTAAGCTGTGTGTCTTGGGTCAACAAATTCTGACACTGCTGGACATATGGAAACCAGGAGGATCCGTACGAGATGCAACTGCTGCCTCCTGCAAATATATGGCTCCGTGAGCTTCCCACAGTCAGCACGTGAACAGAATCAGATAAATGCCATACAAGATACATGAGTTAAGAAATTCCCAAGTTAAATAGAAGCAAACTTAACACAGAAATAGCACTGTAAAAGGCATCACTGAACACAACCTGGATATAGCAGAGCATGAGGATAGCTGTGGAAGGAGGTAGGCAGAAACGATCATGGCCTGGGTTGATCTGTTTGCACAATGGCCATTTCTTGCACCACCCCAGAGTCGTGGGACTCCAGCTTCTCTCCAAGCTAGAGTAAAAGACTCCAGGGCTACCTAGACTGCTGAGTAACTGCTTCAGGATAATGCTAGTTTCTGCTCACTGATGCAACCTTTCCCTGGAAGCCTGTGGGCTGTATACATTCTATACTGCCCCTGCATGCCTGCCATACCAGCTCATTCTGTTTTCATGTTTTCAGATGGCATCTGATGTGTGCCCTGCCAAAGGCTCATGAAAGATTAATCTAGCCTTCAGGAAAGGAAATAACCTTATATTAGTCATTCTTCTCAGTTTTTCTCCATCTGTAGTTTTTGCCCCAAAATAACAACATAATTGAAACACAAATAGATAAGGCTGGAATTAGTAAAAATACTTATCTCTTTTAGTTCTCTGAATTTCCAAACTAATGCAAGAACACTATGTGACTCAGGAAACAGTCAGTGACTTTTGATCATCACGTGTAACAATATTGTATGTCTAATGAAAATTAAGAAGCCACTTCCTGAGGCCACCTTACTTTGCTGCTGTCTGACCGGTTTTAAGCCAACAGCACAGCTGTGCACTCTGTGCTACTAAGTGCAGGTTAGCATCTAAGTGATGGTAGCAGACCAAATAGCTTCATTGGAATATGTTCATGAGCAGATTGTCAAAACCCATTCTTAAACTGGCAGAGCTTTTGTCAACCTTTGTGGGTTTTCTGATAGAAAGTTGCAGCTTATCAGGAAATAGTGAGGCAAAATTTGATGGAGCTTCTCTAAACACAGTGGTCTTGGGGTAGATGAGGAATGACAGGTGACTGTGAAATGCCTGTCAGGAATGCTGCCCTCTCTGTCCCCTCCTACAGTACACCCATTGTTAATAAAAGCTGTCTTCCTTTTGTTGGTGTTCATTGTGGAGAGAAATGCGCTAGTTATTTACTGGTGAAAACGAGATGGCAGTAACAAGCAATGGAACACAGTGTTGTTTTTCATTTTGCATTGATGCCCATCCACAGAGGCATGCATTTCTCACATTAATCTTCTCAAAGCCTTATTGTCCTGGCTTCCTGTTACACATCAAGCTGGTGATGGCAGCCCCATGAAATCCCATTAGCACACTGAGAGCAGTGTATTACAGTACCAGGCAATAGAATAAATGCAGAACAATAAGTATAATAGGGAATGCATTACCCCAAAATGAAACAGCAGCTCTCTGCTGAGTGTCAGTTCTATGAAGGTGCCTTCTCTGCTGCTTGAAAACAAATAAACAGCATTTTTGGGGCTCAATTTCACTGTCGAGTAAAATCTGCCTAGCTTGAGCCAAATTAAACAGAGATGAAAGAGGAGCTGCATGCCCAGGTGCAACTGTCTGTCTCCCTGTTCATGGACTCTAATTTTAATTTCTTTGTAAGAATGACTTTCAGGTATAAAAAGCTTCCCATTTTTTGATCTACAAATATAACTGGACCCTGCAAACACCTGAACCTATTTTAGAGTCTTACTCTTTGCTTTGCTGGCATCAGTGGCAGTACATGATGATCACCTCCAGAAGAGAAGCTGTCTTTGAAAGCAGCAGGGTTGATTTGCAGTGTTAGTTCTTGTGAAGCCTGGGCTAGAAGGGAAGTTGCCCATTTGTAGCCAGGCAAGCAGCAGCCTGCTATGGATGAGTAGGAAGACAGCTAGGTCATTAACACATGCATCAGCAATGCTGTCAGTTCTCAGGTGCAGGCCTGTATATGTCCCCTCCTTAGGTGGTCATAATGGTCTTGAAGTAAAGGTACATGCAATAGGCAACTGCAAGCTACCTTTGGAAAAGACTGCAAAACCAGCTAAGATGGGGAAGAAGCCTACAGAGGAATTAAACTTTACTTTTGCTTTGGACAGGGATTGTAAAAGCCTCTTCAAAAAAGTGGATTCCCACTGTCAGTCAAACACTGGTGTGTTCAAAGGTGGAAAAGCAGCTGTGTTTTTCCAGAATGAAAAGGATGATTAAGTTTATAGACTTTCAAAAAAAGCTGTCAATCACTTTAAAAGAGCGAATCAGACTAGGTATTGGCATATTGTTTCTGATGACAAATCACTTCCTGGTTTTAAATATAGGTTATAATTCTAAAAGTGGAAACAGTAAGTTTGTATTTTGTCATTAATGCCAGATGCAGAGTTTCTGTATTAATAACTTCAGATGATACAAATGACACGGAATGTAACTTTATCACCAAAACAGTTTAATTTCTAAGAGGGGCTGTGGCTTGGCAAGCTGGTCCAAGGGGTCTCTTAAACCAAAATATACCCAGTGAACTATGGGCCTTTTCACTGAACATGAGCTTGCAAAGCTGAAGCAAAATTTGAAATGAGAACTTTTCAATTAAGATTTGTACTAGAACAAACATTCGCAAGTTTTGTTGTTTAGCTGAATACAGCTTAAATACATTGTCATGGAAATTAGTTAATGTTGTTTGGTATATTTTCCTGTCATCTCATGTGAAAAATTCAAACACCAAATAAATAAATAAATATGTGCATACATACAAGCATACATAACACAAAAAACCACAACTGAAACAAAAAAAAACAACAACCCCCCCCCCCAAAACAAGCAAAAAAACAAAAAAAAGCCACACAACAAAACAACCCAAACCTGGCTGCAAATACAAGAAATCAGGCAATTTTTTGTGTCACCTCTAAGTTTTATCTTTCCAGATAAGCTTTGACATAAGTAAAACAAGTAAAGTCTTCATGAATTAGTCCAAAGATGGGGATCAGGGAGGAGTGTAAAACCTGAACATCTTCAGAAGCTTAAAGAAATGTTCCATTCAGGAGTTCAGACTGAGGCTGGATGAAGTCTGAAGGTAAGACATGCAAGTGAGGGCTGAAATATGGAAAAGCATCTAGCTTGTTCTAGTTTCATTTAAGCTTTCAGGCTGCTCCACCTTGTCCCAGAAGAATGACAGTTGCGTAATAAGCATGTCAAACAGCAGATACAGACCTTGAGATGAGAGCATGAAGGGACTTACTAGTATTTCCCATCTTAGCATATCAAAGATGTCCACATAGGTTTTGTATAGAAAGAAAGAACCCAGAAAGGGCCATTTTGGTCATCAAGTATAGGCAAGCATACAAGAGTTAAACTGCATAGATCCGTAAGATCACTACTTCACCTTCCCTTGCATACCACATGCCAAAGAAAAATTTCTTTCACCCTAAAATAACCTTTTTCACGTGTTATGCTGAAGGAGGGCCTTCAGTATAACAGATGAAAAATGGGGTTGAACTGCAGGAAGGGAACATGAGAGCTCAACAGTGTTGCTGCTATAGGCTGCTCCAGAATCCATAACCCCACTTGCTCAGCACCACGTGTTCAGGAAGGCTCAAGTAGACTTATCCTTGCAAACACACTTTGTGTCCCTAACTCCAGAATAAATTCAAGAATTCTTATATATAGAAAACGACGAAACTTCAGCATCTTTCCTGATGATAACTCCTTAACCAACAAATAATAATGTTTTACAAAGAAAACCCCAAGTAGTTCATCAAGTATAGAGGTGCTTGTATGTGTACCCAGTGTGAGAGATAATGCACTAAAAATATCATAGCTAAAGGGCAATTGATTACACAGTTTCTGAAATTACTACCAGCAATTACGTAATTGTTTTTCTCCCTATAATACCATATACATGCCCTACATATTACGGAGGCCTATAAAACAGAAACTATTTCATGTTCACCTATCTATTCCAAACTAGTATCCTCAGAAGATCCTCATTAAACAACTTTGAAGCTGCTTCTGAATCATTCCAGGAAGTTCACATGCAGTGCAAGATGTTGGATGAAGCTATTCATCCCTTAACTATGTGGAAGTTCCCCTTTGTCACAGTGTGTTCATGGTTTACAAATTGTTAGTTGTGCTCATTGCGAGATGAGTCCTCCAAGCATATTCATGCATGTGAAGAGAGATAGGGATTTTTTCACTCTAATCTCCTAATATTCAGTAGTAATGAATCACATAGAGAGCTGATTCTGGAAGTTCAGTTTCAGTTTAAATGTCCTCAGGAGCTGAATGCTCCTCAATGCTTAAGTTTCTCCCTTTTAAATTTTCCAAATATGCATAAAAATATAATTACTAACATGATACATGGAATTTAGTGTTAGAAACCCATTAACAAGTATTTTAATAACGTACATTTCTTTCTAGACCCCTGCAAGAAAACCTTACAACAGTAATCCACTCTGTAACACCTTCTCCTAGTGCTAAAAGCAAATTGCATGAAAACCATCTCAAGGTTGTGTCTGAGCATAACTTGCTATAAGCATGAGCATACTAATTTTTATGACAGTCTGAGCTTCATTTATAAATGGCCCATAGAAGCTGTCCAACAGTTAAGTCATTACTGTCCTGAAATGGATATGATATTGCAAAGCTTCTCTTTTAAGATGTTTCATGTAGTCTTCCTTCTCCTTCATACCTAAAACCAATATGAAATTATCTACTCCTCTTTAGAAAAAAAGCCATAAAGTAGTCTGCAAGTGATGTTGTTGGCTGTAGGCACTGAAGAAATTCCATGCATTTGCCTGTCTCTCCTAGTATCCTGGTCAGATCAGGGATCTGTGGTGTAAAACCCTATCATACAAAAAGCTTCCTGTCTCTCAGATCATAAGCCAGTATCCAGAAAAGCCTTTACAGATCTGAGGCAGCCTTTAGCTGCATAAATACAAATTACAGTCCTCAGAAATATCTCTTGGCTGTTGCCTAAATATGGAAAGTTTTCAGCACTTTCCCAAAATGACTGGGAAGCCCTGACAGTACCACACAGCACACTTTTATCTCATATGCAATCCACATGGAGTCCCACAGTCCAGATCTGTTGCTGCTGAATGGCTCCATAAAATCCACATTGTGAGAGCTCCTTTTCCAGATGGGGTCCTGCAGAAGGCATAGTCACTGCATTGCAGAAGAAGGTGGGCAGGCGGGTCGGCAGGAAGAAGGAAGGAAGGAAGGAAGGAAGGAAGGAAGGAAGGAAGGAAGGAACGAACGAATGAAGGAAGGAAAGAAGGAAGGAAGGAAGGAAGGAAGGAAGAAAACGGGGAAGGAAAGGAAGGAAGGAAACGGGGAAGGAAAGGAAATGGGGAAGGAAAGGAGGAAAGGAAGAATGGAGGAGAGTTTTTAGTGTAGTTACAGTTTCAGAAATTTACAGGCCTGTTTCTCACCCAAAGATGTTCAGGCAAGTTGGATTAGGCTTTGAAATGAAACATAAAGCTCTGCTAAAGCCCTGTGCCAAGCCATTACCACTAGCAATATTATCAGTATTGTACTAACACACCAGAATTGTTCAGTCTGACATAACACCAGCTAATCGCCCTGTGGTCCTGCTGCCCTGCCTTCACCTAACAGCCACTAAACCCGTCTCCAAGATCTGTATAGATCCCCAATAAGATGTACATTTGCCTAGAGGTCTGCCAGCCATTTATTGCTCCCATTCTCTCATTCCCCAGAAGTGCAACTCTGAAATTACTCCTTTATTCCCAGGAACATATCAAAATAATGTAAGCTTAGGCCGCACGATATTTTCTAAGGAAAAACCACAGTCCAAGATAAGGCTAATAAAAATGCTGTTGCTCCTATTCATTGCTTTGTTCTGTCTTGTTACTGCACTCTGATCTCACAGAGAGACCTCCAGCAGATCTGGTAAGGGAAGCAGAGGAAGGTGATTAAGATTTCCCTTCACTGTGGTTTTAAAAAAAAACAAAAAAACCAGGTTGCTTCATTACAGGCTTCTCAGGGGAACAATCAGACCCTCATTGTAAATTCTAAGATACCTCAGTGTTTTGGATAGCGATCCCAAGTAATTAGAAGAAATATACAGCACATAAGTAAAGCTAACAATTTCATCAGGCACTTTGTTGAAAAATGAGGCTGTGATATTTTTTTTCCTCTCTGGTCTTTAGTAAAATGGAAAATACAAAAAAAAAAATATATATTTTTTTCTTTTAATTCCATTCAAATTTCTTTTGGCAGAACAGGAAAGAGAGACATAAGGGCCCTATAAAATCCAGTCTTATTAGTTCAGCTGGTACAGTGAAATATTCTGCATTTGAGTGAAAAGTGACAACACTAAAAATGGTAGTTAAAGGAATTAAGCCTCATGTGTCTTTCAATTAACAGCATTTCTAGCTAAGACAGCATTTACACTAAAATTTTTTATCATTATTGTTCAGCTGTTAGCAGCCTTTGATGGGTCTTTCCACAAATTTATGCCTTTGTTTCTGTTTTTAGGGCTGTATAAGAAATCAAAACACCAGGCTTTGTGAGAAAACAAAATATATTAATACTTTTCAGTATTTAAATCATAGGAAATATTTTAGGAAAGGTACACAAGATGTTTCATTTTATTTCTAGAACTATTCTTAATGTTCCTACATATTTAAGCTGAGGAAGGCATTACAAGTAAAGCCTAGACACATTATACTTATGTAGTTTAATTTTTTGTATATTTGTACTTTGTCTGAAAGTGAAATCGAGTGGTCTGTCTTACTTTCAACTTTGCAGATTAAAATAATCTCTTAGGGTTCTACAGAGAAAGAATTTACAAATACTTCATTAAGCATATTTATACAAAGCTTCACTACCAGCACCTCTGTATCTACAAAGCAGCATCTTTCCACAGCTCAGTTTGGGAGTTTTATTTTCCCTTGATTCAACAGTGGTATCCTCAAAAATAATGAATGTTCCAGTTAGAACTCCCACAGTTCCTTAAGAATACCGCAAGGACTTTATTGCTAATTGAAGAAATAGATAACATGTGTCTTCACTTCAGCAGCCTTTATTTATTTTATGGACATTTTTCATCAACTTTCAGACATTTTCTGTTTGAAATTCTACATAATTTAATGTTTCCCATCTGGAATGTTAATACTCGGCATAAAGAAAAGGAAGTCAAAGGGAAGGAAAAAAAAGTAACAACATTTCTTTGACTCCCGTGTCAGTAGTACCAATTAGCTACATGAATTTTCCATCTGCTTTCAATAAAGAATATGTGAACAGCTGCATCCTACAGGAAGACAACCTGATGCAGCCAACAGAAACTGTCAAGCACCTGGTCATTTCCTGTCACTTGCTTCACTACTGCTGCAGATACCAAACCACACAGGCTTTGTCTGCTAACTTTGAACAAGCCCTACTAAAAAATAATGCTGCTCTTCTGCTTTCTCTCAGTGAAATCTCTTGCCTTGGGTTTATGTTTTATTTTATGTGCACTGGATTGAATAGCACAATGCCATCGGTGGAAATTGATGAGCCTTACAGTCTCTTAAACAATAAGTACAACAGAGTGATGCTGAAAATCAAAGAGAAATCAATGATCTGCTTTGACATGGTCTAACTCTGCTGTTAATTAGCAATATATATTGTGTTGGGGTGTTGCCTCTACTCTATTTATTTATTCAAAGGAAGTACTGCTTCACCCTTATGTATCACAGTACATGATGCAAAATTTCTCGTTCATCAAGTTTAAAAAGACATACTATTTTCTACCCTCCTCCTCCCCACCATCCCACACCCTAAAAAAGGAAAGAGAGATTCGTAGATATTAGAGGATAGATAACTTCAAAATGTCTGGCTAGCTGACTTACACAACTGAAAATACTGAAGTTGTCAAATATTTCACGTGAAGCACAAAGCTTCTTGCAAGGTATCCAGACCTTTTACAGCTGCCTACTGCTGAAAGTTTTGAGACAATACCTTTCCCCTTGCTCATTGTTGAAGCAATCCTCTTATTTGCATGGTATTGTTCAGCTCTTCGGCTGAATCAGTGGAAGGCTCATAAAGAGGTAAGACCATCTGTGGTGTTAGGCAGAGAGTGAGAATGCTTTCTGGAACTGCCAGGGAGATTAAGAAATTTCTAATCTTTTTAAACCTAAAGATTGTGAACTCTATAATTTTGACCTTGCTTGTGAAATAACCAATTAAAAAAAAAACACACCAAAATGAACAACCAAAAAAAAAAAACCAGATAATTTTGAAAATAACAGTAGTTTTCAGAATGCAAACGTATGCTCAGCATCTTCACAAACAGCAACTGAAAGTCACACCTTCATATACACACACAGTTTGAGGTGTGACACGTGTATTCATGTGATTTCAGTGCTGCATCTTTTGTCAGAAGTTTTACTTGTCTGTAAAAACTGCCCTATAGAATGCTGTGTCATTATGTTTGGTAGTAGCATGGCTGTGGTCTGCAGAGCTGTGAATGCAACACTGTCTCCTCCACATTACTCTGGTTTTTAGACTCTATATTCGTTCTAGTTCCAAACACCTAACAAATTGCCTTTCTCCTTAGTTTCTACAGTAATCACCTTCAAAAAAAAAAACAAACAAAAAAAAAACCCACAAAACTGCTGCAAACGAGATTTGATATGGTACATGCATGCATTCACTGCGAGAGTGAAGTCATGGTTTGCTAATATGTGCATGCCTCAAAATAGGGAGGAAGCTTCGGCAAGCCTTCCCTTGTGCTCTCTGTGGCAAAGGTATGTTCTGTGTTGCCTTTCCTAGTCCTCAGCAAACATGAGCTCACAGAGACAGCAACTAGCAGGGAAGCAAATATCTATATAGAAGCCTGGTCAGACTCAGAAGGATGGTCTTAAATGAGTTATGCTGGCATAGCAGCATCTTTGCAACCTAGTATTTCTGTTAGGTCAGCTCACCTCACGTGTGTCACAGCAACAGCAGCCTCTTTGTGTCATTTGACTGGGAAAGACAGGTTTTCTGCCACAAGTGCATTGTTGTTCCTCATTTCTAGACAAACATTTGTGAATCTCCTGCATTATAAACAGAGGGAATTGAAATACAGGGGCCAGAGCTTTAAACACCAAATGTCTTAGATAACTGCAGGTGTTCATCTTGTGAAACACACAGAAGTGTTTTGTGACACTTCATAAACTCTGGGTGAGTGTTTCATCTCACTCGTACATTCACACCTGTCCCCTCAGCGCCTGCCCCTTGTTTTTTCCTTTCACATTTGACAGACAAGTCATTTTTTTTTATCACGGCCCAAGAAGCTTAAAAAAAAAAAAAAAAGTCATTTGGACTCTTTGATGTACAAGCTCACAAGTAAAACTGAATAGGGATCTTGGAGTGGGAAATGCGTATGATTGGCATTCAGCAAACCAAAGTTGCGATGGTGATTATTAAAATCCAGAACTCACAAGACCCCTCACATATAAAAGAGAGTTCTTTTATGAGTTCTTTTATGGTACCTTTTTCTAGCCCTCAGAATACCCAAACATCTGTATCTATGAAAAAGCAATGACTTTTTGGTATAAATATCTCTACCTTTTTGAAGATAATACCTGAAGCTAAAACTGTTTTCTTAAGATATATTTAGATACCTTAGATAATGCCTGTTCATGAAGAAAAGACTATCAGGTTATCATGTTATGAAAGATTTTTTTAATCACAATGTAGAGGTATGCTTTACAAGTACCTTCTCTCTTCACAATGCACTCTGTTGAGGATTGTATCTCTGTTGTGTTTTTCTTTTGTAGGCAATTACCCCTGACAATAGTGCATCCTGACAAAATTACATTTTAGATCTGAGAACTGAAAATCAGAGTAGGAGATTCTATAATTAGTTTTCAGAGATAAGATTAAATATCTGTAAATCAAAGATTAAGCTGCAGCAGATATTCTTGTTATTACTGGAGCTATTTGTTCAAGGCTTATTCTTGACTCCTATTCACCCCCTGCTACATTTGCTCTTGGTGTATAAAGGCTGCAGTTTCAACAGATTTATAATAGGTGTGCCATTGTCTATAAAAACAGCTCCAGATATTCAGCTTTCGAAAATCTGCACCTATTCAGTAAGTACCCAGCTCTCGCTTATCCTCCATAAACACATCCCAATCACTTAGACATTATTAATCTCCCGTAACAGTGCAACTCTCTTTTTAAGACTCTTTTATGGTGACAAAAATCTCTGATAAGGTCTCCCAGTATATCAAGCTTTATCATTATCACCACTGCTAGTACAGTATCACTCTAACACAGACAAATAAACCTGCTTTGAAAATTGCTTTAGATTGCACAAAATATCCATTAGACAGACATATGCAGTATGCCATATATCCACATTGGTTAGCAAGAAAGAATGGGGTGTCATTGCAAATGAAGCCCATACTTTTGAATGACGGTCTGTCCCATTGAATCATTTGTGTTTTCTTGATTGACTCAGTGGAAGAACCAAATGCTGCAAAGCAGGGAATTATGTAGATAAAAACAGTGAACAATAATTCAGTTAAAAACTGAAACAGAAACGAGGTGTGTTACCCTGTATTGCTTTATTCAGAAAGCAGAAGCCTTGTCAACCTGTAATGTAAATTTATCTTTATTTCTTTTAATCTAAAAATCCACCTATTTTGCAGTCTTAATCTCTGAACATTTTGTCATGTAGTAAAGGTTCATCATCTCAAGCATCAATCAGTGCATGCATCTAGATACAAGTCAAAGATCTTTTAATTCCATAATGGTCACTATATAAATATATACACAAATATATAGCATCAGTCACCAATTGCTTTGGTGTTTCCCTTCAATTGCAGGGCTCTACTGTCTAGGTTCTGTATTAAGATGGAAATATTTAATGACTTTCATACTAAACAGAATGCCTTTCCATTAATCCATGTGGTTACTGACAGGCTTAAGGCTAGATCCAGCAATAACATATCCTCAGGGAGAGATAAGAGAAGCTGCAATGGGAGGTTGTGTATTTTCGCAGCCAGCAATGTACCACACGCTACCTGCTGGTATGGCTATGCAACATTCATCCCCTTTAGTCACCATGGAACACGAGAAAGAGAAGATGAGCAGGAGAAAGAGAGCAAAGGAGTGAGAATAAGAGAGAAAGGAGGAAGAAAAGAAGGAGATGATGGTTCTTCAAAGAGCAGGAGGAGAGGTGGTGAGGAGGGAAAAAGCAGCTACTAGCAGCAGCCAGTTATCAGAAGCTCCACTAGGAAGACAGAAAGTGCAGCTTGAAGGCAGTGGTGTGAACACCATTGGTTGTGGTGTCAGTTTTGATGTGGTTCTGTCTCTAGCTGCTATTGTAGTTGCTTGCGCTGCTCACATCTATCACTCCCACAAGCCTGAAAAAGGCAAGCCTGCAGTACCATTGGGTAGGTGTAAAAAAATAGCCAGAGAACCCATGGGCTGAGAGGGAAAGAAATTCTTGCCTGTGAGGACATGTTGAGCCTGTCCCACTAGCAACCCCATCATTTAAATCACAGTTTAAGCCTCTCCAAACACCGCAGCAGTAACATGCTGCACTGTGCATTGCTATGGTTTATGGTGATATAGTTTATGGTTTTTATGGTATTATGGTTTCTCGGGTATACAGGTTTGTGTGAGAAATTGTGCCAGAAAGTGCATGTTTTTGGATGGGAGAATTTGTGCTAGTTCTGTGAGTAAAGCTTCGTACTGGAGACTTCACAACTTCATCATAATAGATTTCTTAAGGAAGAAGCTGTAAAGATGGTGCTCAGTGACTAATTTCAAACACCGTAAACCAAGTGAAAGCGAAAAGATACCATGGAAGTCAAACACATTCATGTCAATCAACCAGCAATATCTTATTGTTTATTCCAGATGTATTGCTTTCATCTAGAATAAATAAGACTTGTTTAGGGCTTCATAGATTTATTTTTTTCAGAGTTAATAATTATTATATAGGCAGAATCACTGTTATAAATGACTTCCTTGTTCTATCTGTCAAAGCACTTGGGCCTAAGGTATGCCTTACTACCTATGTGTAAATGACAAAGACTAAAAAGAAGTCAAGTTAATTAAAAAGAGATGAGAATGTGAATCAATTGTTTTCCATGCTTGCCATTTTTTTCTTATAACCCTTTTTGCTCTTTCTTGATGCACTCATGTGAAAAATAGTGCTGCTTCTTGCATCAGTCTTCCAAAATCTTTTCAAGCCTACTGTGCACTCCAACCTTTAACGACAAGCACTTAAACAAAATGCACTGTTCTACTGGATTTACTGTGAGCCTCTTAAGAGATTCTTCTGGTCAGCAAACTCACTTGAAAGCTTGACAATCTAGCCTTTTTTTTTAAATTGAAGAGGAACTAATTTAAAATCACTGGATAAATCAAATGTAGAAAATTAAAGCAGCAAATCAACACAGGAAAGGTGAACGGAATTAAATGGCCAGTGATTTAACTGGTATCATCTCTTCTGGTCATGCATATGTTATGTAAACTTCATCCCCCTTCCTGCTGGTCTTTCTTTAAGATCACTAGGAGTGCAATTGCTACTTAATATACATACTGTGAGTAAAAATAACCTTAAAATATTTTCCCATAAATGCCTGCATTTGACTTCATATACCTGTGGTGAAATAACTCAGTATAAACTGCATGTCTAAACTGGTTTCTATGTAGCGTGATTTCTGATGCGATCACTTAACAGGAATTAGACAGTATCGGAACTATGTGGGGCTATATTTTGTCTTTTGAAACCAGTTACAAGCCCATTTATTTAAGCCATAACCCTGGCTTAGTGGTCCTGAAACTAGTTACAAACTCGCTAAATCATTTTGACTTAAGCAGAAAGTAATCTTCAAAGTAGGCTTCAGAAAACTGAGGAAGAGATAACAATGCTACCTATGCCCTTTTTTATCTCACTGGCTAGTGATATGTGTGCTCACCTGCAATCAGCTCCCTCGTCCCTCTGATGGGTATTTCAGCTGACATCTCTTGCAGTACACTGCCTCTATCAACCTGCCAAAGTTTATACGAGGATGATCAATCTCCCTGTTTGTATCTTGTCAGCCTCACTGCTGTCTCAGTGCAATGGCTCTTTGGATCTGTCACGTGAAGTGGAACAATGTCATAAATGAGGCTGTGAGTAACTCAGTCTCGTGTGCCTGGTAGCGCAACAGCAGCAGCACCCACTGAGGCCTCCAAACTCATGAGTTTCCTCACGCAAAGGAGAGGATTGAACCCCAGCCTTGCCCAAGCTGTCAAATAGACCAGTCCCCAGACTACCATACGGATGAAGCTGCCAATGCAGCTACATCAATGCCAATGCATCGCTACCAAAAACTCTCCCAACAAAAGCAGACTCTGCTCCACTTTGACACAGAGCATGTGAAGTTTTCCTCTGTTCACCCCTTAGCCTCCTGGTCTGCTTATCCAGGCTGCAACTCATGTTGTGTTAACCTTTGGATGCAAAGTCCCATATGACCGTGGTTAATCACTTGATCTTTTAAAAACTCCATCAGCCAGTGCCCACCCCGACTCTCCGAGGTCAGCTTTCTGCAGCTCGCCTGGATTATCACCCTCTTTGATCTGCCAGGGGAGCTGTTTGTGTGATTCTCTCTTTAATAAACTTCAATCTAGATGTGTCAGGCTGGCAAAACCCTACCATTTGAATTGTTTAAGTCAGATAAAACACTGCTTAAACAGGCACATGAGGGCCTTTCACACCTATTCTCCCTGAAAATATTTCAGAGACGAAACAGACCTTGCGCTAAGCAGGAGAAATGTAAAACTGTTGTGACTTTGTGAGTGACTAAAAATAGCACATCATGGGATATTCTTTTTTTAACCCATGTCTGGTGAAATGAGAGAAAAACAATCATAAATGTGCTGTCCTGTTTTCTACAGGACTAGATCTCGGCCGTGAGGGATAAACTGTCAAATCACACACACACAGGTTTTCAAATGATGCAAAACAAAAACCCTCAACCATATTTTAGGTCTTCGGTTTTGCATATTTTTTTCTCTGCGTCTGTACTGTCTCCTTACTACTGTAAAGAATAATCTTACGTTTTATCTTTTTTGCAGAAAAGAGTGATCCCATAATTTTCAGATAATTTTACAGGAAACCAGGTTTTCATATAGGTTTTGTACTTGGCTTTTTCAGTATCTCAGCCCTGAGATATGTACATGAAAAGATTTTGATGGTGCTATCTCAATCTATTCCCAGCTAACACCTCACTGAAATCCTGCCCCACTGTACTCAAAGGCATTTTAAGGTAAGTTGCTGTAGCACTGGACTCCTTACCTATTCCTGGGGACAGCCTAGAGAAATCTACCAATACATGTTTTGCTTTGAATCTAATGGATGAAAAGTGGTTGAGGGCAGACTCACATCTCTGGCATCCTGCTTGCTGCTGCAGCTCTAATTATTTATTCTGCAGTGGGTTTTTTACAGGCACCATGCAATGCCAGCTGAAGGTTACTACAGTAAAGCAGCAAAAAAGATGAGGACTACAAAGTCATTGGCAGTTTATTTTAATTCAGCTGGAAAGTGCAACTTCTGCTGTTATCATCCTTTGTATTTGGCAAAGATTAGAGTTTATCTGAGTTTCACAAGCTGCCAAAATGCTGAGTAGATCCTGCCATTGTCTCAGTGAACACTGAATTGCATATTAATTGAAGATCTAAGGCTCTACATCAAACAATAGCAGTGTAACCAAACACTGCAGACCTCAGATGCGAATGTCTCTGGAGCTAGATAGGAATGTTCAATATGACAAGACCCTTTAAATGTTTCGTGCAGAAATGTTGCTAAATCTTTTGAAGCTTTGAAGTGTTTTCCTACTAGCTGCAGTTAAAAATTGTTTTCTGGAGGTCAGTCAAACTTGCTTACCTTGTGGACATATCCAAATGACCAGTGTTGGGAACAGCCCTGGCATCCCAGCTCCTAGGGCTGCTTGAGACAACACATGCCATGGAGATTAAACACCTCGCCTCCCACAAGGCCTATCGATCATGCACACAGGCGTGTTCTTCCCTTACTGCTTCTTAATAAAATAGAATTAAGATGAGGGTCATGAGACGAGCTGCCTACCTCATCCTTCCAGAAGGTACATGAGTGTTGCAAGGACAGAAAACATCAGCGAAGACAGGAGACCTAAGCTAGCAAAGCGACATTTGTGTGCTGCTTCAACAAGCAGGTGAATTCAGTCACACTGTAATGCATTAAGAATTTCTATCAGCCACAGACAAGAATGTGTATCTTGGATGTCATTTAATATATGTATATATATAAAATATAAGGAGGCAGAGAGAACTGAGCATTTATACCATATGAAACATTAATAATATAATGTGTATTACTAGAGTTGCAAATCAAGAATAATGCCAAGGAACTTAATGGTAATGGTCAGGTAATGATTACAACATACCTGAGTTGCAGAAATTTTTCTAAGCTGTTTATCTGGATAGTTTTATTACTTCATGGAAATTTGCATTGGATCTGGGTCCAGCTTTAACTGGACTTCTTTTATAGTGGTCCTGATCTAACATACATAATTACAGCACTTATAAGTTTATATATTTAAGCACGACCCATCTCCTGCATGATTTTTTTGCCCAGGGAAGCACTGTGAATTAAATCCCAGTTTCAACAAGGTAGAGGTAACTGGCAATAGACAGTATCACTGTGGCTAGTTAAGTCCCTTGCTTTGGAAGTCAAGTCACAAATACAGGTTATAATGTGGGTACGGTATCTTAATTGCTTATAAGATGCATACATCCCTTTCTGGATCTGACTCCTCCTGATTGCCCTACATATAGTATGTGCTGTTTACATAGGATATTTTGCCTAGTAAACCCCTACACATCATTTTTCTCATTATATTTGTAATGCAAAAGGTAAATAGTGCACAGAAGTAGAAAACTTGCAAGTATAGTGATTAATAACACATGTAGTTTTAATGGACCTCTTTTAATGGAGAATGGATTATAATCTTCAGCATGTAATGGTGTAATTTTAGATGTGGTCCAAAAGTCTAGGAATCAGACATTTGAGTAGGAAGTGGCTTAAAAGTGCTAAGTATCTGCCATAATTTTAGACTCTTAATGCTGTTAACTACAGCCAGGAAAATTTGCATCCCAGAGTTGGATATCATCCAGAGAAGATCTTCAGGCTCCTACAACTTCTTAGAGACTTACCATAGCAACTTCCATTTCTGACTCATCCATACAGATGACTGCTTTCCTTCTGCCCCACAATTAGGGGATAGACTCATAGATACTTCCAGTAAATACACTGAGCAACAAACTCTCAAAACTGCAAAGAAAGGATTGATGTTAATGCTCTATTTCCATACTCAGTACACATACTTTAAGTAACAGAGGTTTCTCGAGTTTATTTTATTTCTTTTCTCATGGGCATATAACTGATGCATTATAAAAACTCTGTCCTGCAGCTACTGGGGCCAGAAGAAAAAGGTTATGGTTTTGGAAAAAACCAAGGAGATGCTGTGAAGTACCTCTATGAAACCTGTGATTCTATGATGATGCAATAAGGAAAAAAATAATAATAAAATTAAAATAATAAAAAAAGAAATCCCAAGCCAGCAGTGAGATAAGGGAGGTAAGTTCAATGAGATAAGATTTCTACATCTTTCTTCTATCAGTATAGTAAAAATGATTGACTGTTGTCTGTATTTCCTCTAATTTCTTCAAATGCTGTTTTACTTCAGAGTCACTATTTCCACACACTACCATTTGACATGCTATCTGTTATAAACAAATATACAAGGTATAAATAAATCACATTTAGTGCTGTTGTTGGAACATCAATTTCCATGAACAAGAAAGTGTGTGTAGAGCATCACCTTTCAAGGGAAAAGTTATAATGTAAAACCGAGTTTCTAAGGTAAAAGATACTATTTGTGATTTACCCACATCCTCAGAGGTTACTAAAAATCCCCACCCTCCCTCAAGGTCTAACAATAAAACAGTGCTTCCTAGGTAGCTCTTCCAAGACAAACTGCAACTTCAAAACATAGCTCCAGTCACAAAATAGGTCACCAGCACAAGGAAGGAAAACACAGCAAGCAAGATGCTTTCCTTCCATAAAACTGGAAAGTAAGTTTACTGAGATACCCTTCAGTAGCCCCTTCCCCCTGTTCCTTTCACCACCACTCAAAAAAAAAAAAAAAAAAAAAAGGCCATGCAAAGATTACAGAATTTATTTTTTTTTTCCAGAGGGTGTTATGCAGAGCCAACTGGACCATATAGATTGTATAATAAAATCTCTTAGAAAGCCTCATTTGTACATTGCCACATACAATGAGAATAAGAAATTGACCATAATCTCCACTATACATTTTTTTAATTTCCTCATTCACCACTGAATTCATTGAGTCCTGATCTTAGAATCATAGAATCATAGAATGGTTAGGGTTGGAAAGGACCTTAAGATCATCAAGTTCCAACCCCCCTGCCATGGGCAGGGACACCTTGCTCTAAACCATATTACCCAAGGCCTCGTCCAACCTGGCCTTGAACACAGCCAAGGATGGAGCATTCACAACCTCCCTGGACAACCCATTCCAGTGCCTCATCACCCTAACAGGAAAGAATTTCCTCCTTATATCCAATCTAAACTTCCCCTGTCTAAGTTTTAATCCATTACCCCTTGTCCTACCACTACAGTCCCTAATGAAGAGTCCATCCCCAGCATCTCTATAGGCCCTCTTCAGATACTGGAAGGCTGCTATGAGGTCTCCACGCAGCCTTCTCTTCTCCAGGCTGAACAGTCCCAACTTTCTCAGCCTATCTTCATATGGGAGGTGCTCCAGTCCCCTGATCATCCTCATGGCCCTCCTCTGGACTTGTTCCAACGGATCCATGTCCTTTTTATGTTGAGGACACCAGAACTGTACACAATACTCCAAATGAGGTGTCACGAGAGCAGAATAAAGGGGCAGGATCACCTCCTTCGACCTGCTGGTCACGCTCCTTTTGATGCAGCCCAGGACATGGTTGGCTTTCTGGGCTGCAAGCGCACACTGCTGGCTCATGTTCATTTTCTCATCGACCAGCACCCTGAAGTCCTTCTCCTCAGGGCTGCTCTGAATCTCTTCTCTGCCCAGCCTGTAGCTGTGCCTGGGATTGCTCTGACCCAGGTGTAGGACCTTGCACTTGGCATGGTTAAACTTCATGAGGTTGGCACCAACCCACCTCACAAGATCTTTCAGTCAAATAACTTGAGGGCAATTAGTTGTATACTGGAATCCTCTGCTCAGCTCATTCAAACAAATCAAATTGTTTGGCCACCTTGGAGACAATAGTTGCATAGAAGCCCCACTTGCACAAATCTGTATCCCATACTTTACCTGTTCTTCAGATATTGTTGTCTTTTTCCCACCAGTTTACTCGTAAAACATGTTAAAAGTGCTTCCCACCCTTGTGTACAGCCAAACACTGCAGCTGGGGCTTTTCAAAGAGGTGGCCACGCTTACTTGATTACCGGTGCAGTTATACAAGATGAGCTAATAAGGCTAATTGAGTTTCCCATGTCACACTGTAAACTCATCTGTAGAAGGGATCTGTCTGCTGATCTAAATAGCTGGTGCATTTTGCCCGTCTTCTGCAACTGGTGGACGGAGCAAATATTGCAGTCACAGATTGTTAGAAGTCCTCATTTATTGCCAGTTGCTGCACAGTACTGTTTTCAGTGCTTTCCTATGAAACACACACAGATACAGGGTATTCACTATGAAGTGTGGTAACAGTGTTGTATTTTAGGTTTGTAACACCAACCATTTGTCTGGCAGCATAGTGCATACAGTTTTCTCATCCTTAAATCTAGAAGGCTGAGAAGTTGAGTCTATCAGTTCAAAATTAAATGTGGATACACAGCACAATTTATTTATTTATTTATTTATTTTCCTGCCACATATGCAGCACTGGAATAGCCAGCTTCCTTGTTTCATTGTATTTTCTCCCAAAGAGGAGCTCTAAGAAGACATTTCTTTAGCTGCTGAATGCCCTGTATTTTTTCTCTTCACTAATCATGCATACTGTGTGCTGTAGAGTTTGAACTGCTCAGCGTAATACAATTTACTTTCTTATGTGAAAAAAAGGCAGGACTGTTGCACTTCACATCAAAATCAGTGAGTTTGTAACTGCTGGGACTTTTAATGATTGATGAGAGCTTTGGCATAGTTTCTGTTTGGAAAAGAGGGCTTTGATGTGGTGGGTGAAATACAAGGAGGAGAGACTTATATAATGGGCCCATCTCCCCTAATCTCCTCACCAAAGAATACACAAGGAAGAAAAACAAGGGGTACCTTGTAACCCTTGCAGTGAGGAGAGCCTCATTTAATGTATTCAGTTACTTATTAGTAGGCCAATATAAATCTAGCACAACAGTGTGCAAAGTCAGCAGGGGGTCTGAATCCTGATGTTATTTTTCCCACCACTGAATAAATGATCCCAACCACCAGCTTCAGAAGTTCATCCTCATTAGTATGTATGAAATGAGTGGAAAAAGCACTAGGAGATTTATACTGTTCTGTATTCAATTCAATTAATAAGAGACAGTGTCGATTTCTGGAAGAAAGGGGGAGGGTCCATAGATTCCTGTGCACCTTTCATTGTAACGAGTGATAGAAATCTATCACAGCATGACCATCTTAAAAAGTGCCTTCATCATATTCTAATCCTACTGACATTCATTAAGTAGACATTTTAGCCACCTGAAAATTATAATCTGACATAATCATTAAGGTCAGTGTAGAGTTTTCATTATAAGCCCCCTACTTGCAACGTTTTATAACTTTGCTGGAAAATTTAAGGATAACCAAGCAGTCCTTTTTGCAGTACTCTGGTCTATTTTTAACCGCCAAAGACACCAAAACAAAGAAGAACATAAATACCATTAAAAATATATTAAAAAAATCAAACATCTATATGATCTATATATTGGTGTCAGACACTACCCAGATTGCAAATAGTGCAGGTAAGGTCACTTTGAAACCAAGTGACTCCTCCTAAGAAGCAGTAATGGGATATTAATTTCATTAGCATGAAGTAGACTGTGGGAAAGGGTGGCTTGCAGATGCCTTATCTGACATAAACAACAGCCATGCTGGATCTGGATTTGAACTTCAGACACAGTGTCACACCACACTGATGGCAGCTAAAGCTTAGCCACTGACTCTAGTGAGACCAAGAATTGAATCAGATTTTCTGGTTTGATGCCTGTTTTATTTTATCTTATTTATTTTATTTTACAGTTAAAGTCTTCTTTATTTTCTGTTTTCACAGAGTTAGGAAGCATGGCTACAAACTGATTAATGTTACAGATTCTGCATCTTGGGTGATATCCTGGTCCCATGAAAGTCAATGACAGTACTCCCAAAGACTTCTATACGGCCACTTCTTTACCCCAGGCACTTTAGCCCACATCAAATGTAGCTCATTTATAAATCTACTTTGAGTTTTATTTAACTGAATATGCAAATTAAATATTTCAATAGAATACTCCCCAGCAAAACTGTAATACTCTTAAATCAAGTATGATTTGTGTTTTTGACATAGTATGTAAGTAGATATTAAAACGCACATATGTTTTCTACTGATTTTCTGTGAACTCTAATGAATATTCCACACGGGGCTGAACGTACAATCCAAGCAACGTCCTCAGGAAGTCCCTGCCAAAGTGAGGAATAATGTTGTCTTCAGGACAGGCCAAATAAAGAGTTAGACTCCAAGAATATTGCTATAAATGATACCCTGGGCAATAATATGTGAATTTATTTTTCAGCTAGTGGGAGTTTCATCACTGATGGCACGTAAATGAGAGCGCCTGTGGTTTATTTCATGCAAGTCGATGTTTTCCTCCACATTTCTTTATGCATAGTGTTGCCACTTCTGCACCTATGAGGTATCCGTCTTTACCTACTAAGCTTCCACACAGTGCAATGGTAAGTAGACTTACACACTGTTTGGTATGATGGTTTAAGGAAAGGACAATGGATTGACTCAGAAATCAAATAGTGTGCCTCTAAGAAACGGAATCCCTTCTTTCACAATAAGTCAAACAGGCTTCTGCTAGCAGCCAGTTTCTGCTTGGTCTCTTGCCCTTTCTGTTGGATCAGTGACAAATCTTCCAAATGGCTTTCACTCACTTCCTCTCAACTCTGCTGCACTGGTATCAGGCACAGCAGAGTGACTGAAATTAACTTAGGCAGGCCTGGAATGCCTGGGCTGTGATTTACCTGGGACAGTCACACTCCAAACAAGAGCTAGCTAATAATCCCAAGGAATGAGCAAACACAGGAAGTCTCCACTCTGCTTCCTTCATTCCCTGATAATAGCTTAGGCTCCATTAGCACATGTTTTTCAGCTCTAATAATCACCAGGAAACTCCAGAGAGTAACCAGCCTTGAGGGAGGGAGGGAGGGGTTGTACCTGGCAGTAATGCTGTTGTCATCATTATCATATAGGTCAGAAGTTATCACTCCTGCACACAGTAAGAAACACCCAACTCCACAGATACCTGTACTTCAGTGCAACTTCTTGTGGAGTAAAACCTTTTGAAATACAAGTACCATTGGCAGAGTACATATAGTCATCTGGAAAAATTCAGACTACTGAATTTGCATCTCCAGCATTTTTATTATTACTTTTCCTGCTCTAATGAAATACAGAGAAAACCAAAAAGAGAGCTCTTTCTACACCAGTTAATTGAACCTGAGCTAGAAACGCCATCCTGTCAGTTTTCCCTTTAGGAAAAAGATTACAGACAAGCAGCCAAAGGAAAATATCCATTTCAGCTCTTTTTGCTGAATAACATCTTTGCTAGATAAAGCATACTCAGAAATCACTGAAAAGACACCATCAACTCCCTACTGCCAATTCCCCAATGTATCCTGTAAAAGGCACACTGTGCTATAAGCTGATGCTTCATCCCACACTCCCCTTGGAGAGGAATCATTTTCTGCTCTTCCCCACATGACAGCAGGGACATTAACTTGCCCTTGGTGAGGGCCAGGTGCTTGGTGAGGCTGGGAGAGATGTGTTTCCACTCGCCTCCTGTTTTTGTCTTGCTTGCAGGTGTGAGACAAGAGGAGCTGAACTCCAGCCAGCCCACCCAGGGATGAAGACTGCTGGTCGCCCCAGTGCCTTTCTAGACTGATCCACCATCCAATATGCGTCCCTGAGCACTGCTGTTTCCTGGCTATCCTGTGTCACTTTTTCCACGCAGAATTAGGTCCAAATATCTGATCAGTCTGTCTGGGGAGTGACTGACACTGATGAAAACTGCTCTGTCAAAAACAGGACATGGTCTTTTCTCCCCAAATACTTCGTCATGTCTTTCAACACATTTTCAGTCACTCTTCCCTATCTTAGCATGCCATAATGTTTTTGACATTAATTTCTCCTTTAGTATGTAAAATTATTCATTTAGTTTAAAAGCAATTGTAAACCTAGAGCAACTCATCCTCTCATTTCTTGTTGGTTTAATTCAGTAATATCCTTGGATCAAAGGATAAAATCTGACTAAAAGATCATTTTCCATCAGCTGCTCATTTGTAAAGGTTTAACCAACCCTTATATTGCTTTACTACATCTTGCTAATCTTTTGCTTCACATAGAGACTATTTGCTTTTGTCTCCCTTTGGTCCTCTTTCTTTCTTTCTCATTCCCCCCATCACCTCTCCCTGGCTTCCCTTCCTCTCACCCACTGCACACTCAGCTTCATAAATTTTGCCAGCTGGAGCCTTCTCTTCGTCTCTTCCATTCTGTCCTGGCCGTTCTTCTCCCCTCTTTTCTTCTTCCTCTATGTTTTTTTGTCTGTCAGTCACAGAGCCTTTTTTCTTCCAACTGCCATCAATTTGAAGGGTCAAAAAAGTCAGATGGATGAGATTTAATATAATGAATTAAGGTGAGTGTGTTGGGGAGGAGGATAGAATAAAGCCTCTTTATTTCAGATACTGAAACCATTAAAGATTTCTCTTTGGTGATACTGTATTGTCTGGCAATTCCACTTAGTGAGTGTTCCTAAGGGCTCAGTTCAGTTGAAAGGACACTGAAAGCAGTGATTTTTACTTATTAAACTAACCACTTCTTATTATTTAAAATTGGATTTGCTCTCAGTTTGATGCTGTAATAGTATTTAAAACATTTTTATTATAATATTGACTTTTTTTCAGTGCTGTCTTTTCATTATGATAATTTTACACTTAGTTCACCCATTTAGATCTGAAATGTTCATTGCTTTTTTTTTGAGCCACTGCAAAGGTTCGCTTTGGACCGCAGTTATCCACTGCAAGAACACAGGCAAAGCCAAAATAAATCTCTTTTCTCACTGTTTTCCTTAAGACATTGATCAAGACCCTGATTGTACAGAGGAAGAGAGGACTTGACTTACCCCAGGAAAAATCTATGAATTTGACTTAACTTTCCAATCAAAATACATTTTGCACGTTTTCAGAGAGTCTCTACACCTCTTCACATGCTTTCCAAACAACTCAGTAGTTAGTATCAAACCTTAATCACATAAAGGGAAACAGCAGCTGAGATACATTTTATTCTGTTCAGTTCCTCACTGTACCTGACATCTAAACACAGTTCTGGAAAAGCTGGGTGTGGGGAGGGGCAGAATTTCTGAAATAGTGAATTAAAAATGTGGAGCACAATACCTGAAACTAAGCCACTGTGAAGTAATTGAGGAGCATACTGTCTTCTCCCATAATAAAACTGATAGGGAAGAAGCCTTGGAAACTCTCTTTATACGCTGCCTCTACAGCTTCTGATTAGTTTTCCTCTCAGAGACTAACTAGGAGAGACTAATATGAGATCATCAACATCCAATGTGCGAAGAAAGTAAGTTTCCCTCTATGGGAAGTTCAATAGCAAATAATTTTTCTAGTGACTTAAACAACTGTCTGTGGAATACAACAGATCAGGTATGTTCCTGTTATGGAGCTCCACAGCCTAGTTAAATCTACCATACACTCCCTTCCTGGTGAAATTTTACAAATCAGATGACTAGCAGGTGAAATTTATATGGATGCACTAATATTAGTAAGATTATGTCAATTTACTTCAGAGGAGGATCCAGTCCATGTGTGTTTAGAGTAATTTGATAATGAATCTCTGCAAATTTCTGTTGCTTTTAACAACTCTTAAATTCTATACCACTTTTCCATATTGATCTTCTATGCTGTGTTGTTTTGGTTTTTCAACAGGGAACCACTCCCTTCACCATATGGTCCAGCCACTATCGACAGCATTCTCTGCTTATTTCACCATCATGTAACACTCTCTTCTCCTGGGAACTAGATGACACGGTGTCATGTGAATGTTGCTTACAGCACAACATGAATTTCTGCTGATTTTTTTGGCACAGTACAGCAGGGGCTGACCAGGGCAGCCTCCTGCATAAAACATCTGCTCCACAGCCTTGTTTGCCTTCCAAAATCCTCCACAGCTGTAAAGACCAACCTGCACACAGTTGGCACAAAGAGACTCCCCTTGGGCTCCCAGGCAGAGGCAAATCCTCCAGTGGAGTCCCTGGTATTTCCAGCAAATATCTTGTAACTACTTTCCTGGATTTTTAGTATTCTGGGTGCCCCTGCTGAGCACACCCCAGGCCAGTCTGCAGTTATATATATAACTATATATATACATACATATATATATATCCATTTGGAAAATGTCCAAAAAAAGTGATTAAGAAAAGCAAATATATGTACAACACCCAGAAACCTAAAATTGTGGCAATTCTAGTAAGATCTTTAGTTACAGACAGAATTTTGCAGAGATTCACAAACCACTAAAAATCACATCCTTGGAGGAGATCATGGCCTACCTGTTCTCAGTCTAACTTCAGTTTACATTTACAGAGATCTGTTAAACATCTAGCACTCGTAATTTTAAACTATGAGCCTAAGTCTGCAGGATTTAATTGAGCAAAAGACCCATTGCCATTTTATATTAAGAGACTGAGAACTGGGTCCACGTTGGATTGTATGAATCTTCTTTCCCTTAGATGAAGTGTGCCCGAGAATAGCTATTTGCTGATTAGAAACCTGCCCACTTCCAACCACATTTTCAGAATACAGCTGAGTTTGGTGAATTCCTCTGAGGTGATTAAAAGAAAGATCTTATTTTTCTCTGTGTAGGAGTAATTATTTTGCCAGGCATTCAATAACGTCATCTTGACAAAAACCGTATTTGCAGTTTCATAAGCTTTCACTATTGCTGTAAGATTAAAGAAGTCAACACTACCTTATATTAAGATGTCCCTGCACTCAACATTTTCTTTTTTGCTGGTAGTGAGATGCATCCCCACAGGTAAAGGAATCTCCTCTGATGCCACAATGGGAGAGGGGAAAAAGGAGTTATAACCCCTCTCAAGATGACAGGGCTCAAGTGCCTCTAAGGCACCGAAACCATCTCAAACCTTCCTTGGAGCAAACACCCCTTGTGTTTCTCAGACAGCTGTCAAAAGCCTCAGCTCTGCCACTCTTGAGTGTTGTTTATTGTCAATGTAAAAGCCTGCTGCACTTTGAACCTTGGAAATAGGTACTGAATCTGACAATAACAACTGATACAGAAATTGGGAAATGTTGAACAGGTTATCCTGACGTGTGAAGACAATGAATGGGGATGAGCTCAATAATAAAGCACCATTAAACCCCTGCAGTATCCCAGCTCCTCCAAGTTGTATCAAATGGGATGCTGCTCCTGCCATCACATGGAAGTTGGTAAAGTAGAAAATACATGACTGTAAACAGCGTGGGTCTCAGCATGCTGACTCGCACTGAACTTCACACAACCCAATCAAAGGAGTCAGCTGCTGCCAGTGAAAGAGATTCAAGTGCCCTTCCCACATGTAGGCCAGGACTCCCATGAACTTCAAGTCAACATATTTCATATGTGATCAGGAAGGAAAGGGTGGAGGTCAATGTTTTCATATAAACTCAAATCAAGTCTCTGGTAGAGGGGTTGGCATGAGCTGGAGAACTTTGCTATGGCTTGAGTGAATTGTTCAGATAAGGCTTTTAAAATGCACAGCTCCATTGAGACCTCACCAAGAATTCCTGACTGGAAAAATCAAACTGCACTCTACCTCTGCAGCTGCTAAAAAGCAGCCAGTGAGAAAATATGTCTTTTCTCATCAATAAGGGTAATAATTCCCTTCCCCAAGCCAGTATGAGTAGCCCACAGTTGTTAACTAGTTCACGCAAAACAAATAAGGTTGTGTCTCTCTCTTTAGAAAATCTGATAGCACAGAGAATTGAGATTGACATTAAAGTTTCACAAAAATAGCATAAAAAAATGGTGGGAGAGAAAAAATGAGAATCCTTTACAGAGTGGGGTAAAGAGCACAGGGAGTCAGGTAATAGAGAAGACTGTTTTTTCCAACCATGAAGACACGTCTGATTTTGCATATTGAGTCTAGTAAGTTATGAGCAGAAGGAGCAGTAAGGGAATGAAGGACAGAAGAGCTGACTTCAGTTTTGGCAGAAAGCTAAATGAAAAAGGGCTGCAATGTGGGTTTAAGTGAAGAAATTACCCAGTGCAGGCTTGGAAATGAAAGGGAAAGAAAACGGATGAATGGAAAACACTTCTGTGGAAGAACCTGAATATAAAACTTCTAGCAACTGATGCCTTAGCTAATACTAGTGTCTGGAAAACAGGATTTTTTTTTTAGTGCTGTTTCTTATAGAACTTTCATAATACAAAAATCTGGTCTTTATTTTTCAAAACCCTAAGTATAGGAGGGCTTTCTGTCAGAGAACCTCTTTTGATTAATGAAGAGATGCAAATGTAAAATAAACCATTTGGTATGGTGGAAATATTTGTGAAGTATCTGAAGCACACTGTTAGGGCCCAATCTAGACCTGCTTATAGTTCAAACCCACAACAAAGGCGGTGGAAGCCCTGAACACCTTAAAACTTATGTAGTGATCGAGCATATGTAATGACTGAATGTCAGCCTTTGGTATATAGTTGAATGGGTATTTCCTGCAAATCCTGACTGTTCAGTCAGTCTCTGCTCGCTTTTCCTGACAGAGGGAGAAGTAGCATGAGATGATCGCGGGCCTCTTTGTGGAAATGGAATTGGGGGTCTTGGCAAATCAAGGTTCATTCATCTGGTTTACCCCCCTGACTCATGCATGGGTACCCAGATATTATTTGTACCAGTTCAGTTTCTTTAATTGCTTTCAGATCTAGGGTAAGTTTGTTTCACTAAAATTTATCTGTCCCCAGCAATTACTCTGTTTGGTGCAGAAGTCATTTCTGTTTTAAATTTTCAGGGAAAGAAAGAAAATATATATTAAGTCTCAGTTCCTTTGGTCAAAAAATTACCTTAAGTATACATTCAGTTTAAACTGCCTGAAAGGAAAAAAGAAACTTCTCCTTGATACAGATTAATGTTTCCCTTGTAGTCTAACAACTAGAAATTGAATGAATGTGTGTGCTATTTTAGATCCCAAATCAAATACCAAACCAAAACCAATTTTTGAGAGTCCTTTCATTATCTGAAAATAAAAGGCAGAAAAATAGCTGTCATAAACAAGTCATTATTTTAATTTTAATGCCACACTTCGTGGCCTGTCAGCAAATCCCCTAGCTCCATTCTGTCCTTTCACTCATCTGGCTTGAAAGAAAAAAAAAAAACACAAACCACCAAAAAAAAGAGTAGTATAAATCATGTTAAGGCAATTGTACATGTAAATGAACCCTCTGGAAACTAGATGCCTTCGCGCTGAAACAACCAGAGGCTCTCCTCGCAGCGCTACTCCGGCGAGACCTAGAGGGTGGAAATCACCGCTAGAACTCTTGAGGGATCGATCGCCTGCCGCCGCCACAGGAGCGTTCATGCGGGTTTTCAGCTCACCCCTCTGGGCTGTTTTGGTGGGGTTACACCGCAGCCCACTCCCGCAGCTCGTCCGTCTGAGCCCCAATGCTCCGAGAGGTCAGCGGGGCGCGGGGGGCCGCACCGCCGGGCGGGCGGGTCGGTCGGACGCCACGGCGGGAGCAAAGCCGGGCTCCGGAGGGGTCTGCGAGCCCGGTGCTCCGCACCTCCCGCACTCGGGGCGGCGGCGGAGCGGGTCGGGGGAAGGCGCGGGACCCTGGCGGGAGGCTGAGCCCCGAGCACAGCTGGTGAGGAGCGGTCCCGGGCACAGCCTCTCACCGCCCCGCCGCACAAGGGCCGGCCCGGGGGGATTACCGATTGCGACGTGAAGGGGCCCTCGGCAGGGCTCGGGGAGAGAGGAATTAACGTTTTAGCGTCGCTCGCTTCTGCTCCCGGCTGGATTGTCTCCCCGACAGGCATCAGCACAGCGACCGACCGCCGAAGCGGGATTTGGGAGGAAGGAGGGTGAAGACAAGCAGCCGGCAGGGCCCTGTGCTCCGGTGCCCGTTCCCGCCGGAATAGCACGTGCGGGTTTCTGCCGCCCCAGGCTCCGCAGCGGCCCCTGCTGTCGCGCCCGCAGCCCGCGGAACAGCCGCCCACCCCCCGTGGGGCTGCGGCCAGCGGCCCGGCACCGAGCGCCTCCACCGCTGCGGGCGGTTCGGGCGACTCTGGCCGGTCGTGTCTCTGTCCCGCCGCGTCCGTCGCGCCACCCCGCCGCCTCTCGGCAGCTCCGAGGGAACGGGTGGAAGCCGAGGACAGTAAATGCCCTCCGGTCGCACCTGCCCGCATAAGCCCGGTGTCAGCAGGGAGCTGTCGCTGCCGGAGAAGCACCGGAGCGAATAGTGGCGACCCCCACCTCCGCCTCCATCCGCACCGCCGGGGCCCCGCCCCTCACTCGCTAGCTCCGCCCCCCGGGGATGCCGCCCGGCGGGGCGGGGCGGGACGGGACGGCCGGGCACGCGCCCCGCCCGTCTCGGTGAGCGGGGCGGGGAAGAGGGGCGGGGCGCGCCCGCCCGCCTGCCGCGCTCCAGTCCGGGCTTTGTCTCCGCCTCCGCCGGCGAAGCAGCGTCCCTGGGGCAGGGCGGCGAGGCAGGGCAGCGGCGGGACACGGCGGGTTCTCGGTCCGATGCCCGGCAGCGCGAGGCGAGGAGCTACTGCGCCTTCCTGTCGCGGCACGGCGAGTGTCTCCGGCCTCGGAGTTTTCCTGAAGCAGCCGTCACACCGGGAGCACTTTTGGTAGAGAGGGAGCAGGAGGACACCCCGAAATGACTTATCTCCAGAAGAGCGACTGAACGGGACTTACTGGAGTGGAAACATAGTGGAATTTGGGTCTGGAGAGGAGTTGCTAACGCTTTTTCGGGGTTTTTTTTTGTGGTGGTTTTTTTTTTGTCTTCTTTTTTGTTCTCTCTGTGCCCTCCCCTCTTCTCGCCTATCATTGGAAATGAACAAATTGCATTTGCAATTCAGAAAGTAGAAATACTAAATATTCCATCCCCCGGGAATCACACATGTAGTAATGACAAAGGATTGCAAAGGAGAGAGTGGCTTCAGTTTCCCAGAGAGATCCCCTTAAACGGATTACTAAATGGGACACTACATCAGCTAGTTGTCCTGTAGCTGCCTAGATACATGCACCGAAAAGGTACAGTACTCCCCCGTCCGTATCTCTACCTGATGTTTGGGGGTTGCTTGTTAACGGGGGCTCCCGGGCCGCCCAGGCAGGATGGGGAGGAGCGAGGATGGTGTGCGATTTAAGGCTGGCTGCTGCGGTCTGTCTCGACGTTTGCAGCGCCTAGGGAGGAGAAGAGATGCGTGCAAGTGCACGCGCTGCGCTTGCTGTTGCCACTTTCCAGGCAAACCCTGGCTTCGCCTTTCTTTCCTGTTTTGTCCTCTTTTTTCTACCCCCACCCCCTGCCCCCCAACTGGTTAACGCGCTAGCCGTGCTCCCCAGCCCCCTGGCATGGGCTTGCATGCGTGGTGCTCGGCCTTCCCGCCGCCACCCCAGCTCCCAGCCCTGCCCGCAGTGAGCCGGGGGTCGCGCAGCGGCGAGCTGGGCTGCCGCGGGACGCCGCCTGCGGGGCTGGAGCCGGGGCCGCGGCCGCCGCCCGCTCCCCCCGGGGCAGTAGGGCATCGAGTGGGGCTAGGTCGGGGGGGGGGGGTGTCTTTGTTAGAGGGACAATGTGGGCTCTCCGTGCAGAGGCGTAACCCCGCGGTCTCAGCTTCTCCGTGCGGGATGCTTGGGCTGTGGTTCATTTATTTCTTTCTTTTTATATATGTATATATATATATATGTATATTATTTTTTTCCCCAAGGCTGGGGTTGTGTTTTGGGGGAAGTGGCCGGGAACCGAGGAAACTTCTTCCGTGGCGCAGACCCCGGCGCTGCCGCGGGCTTTGTTCGCGATCGTGGGCTGGGGCCGCGGGCTCCCTTCCGCGCCCTCTTCCCGCGGACAAGCGGCCGCTTTTCCTTTCCCTCCGCCCCGGTCCCGGCCGAGGAGGGCTGCCGCCTGCCGTCTCTCAGCCCCGGGAGAAGGGTGGCTGTGGGGCAGGGTTGCTCTCCACCCCTCTCTACCGGGCGCCGCCAGCCTCTCCCCGGCGGGCCGGTGGCTCTGCCAGCCGCTTCTCCCTGGCTGGTGAGCGCAGCCGGGCGGGCGCCTACAATGGGGAAGACCGGACCCTTCAGGGAGGCCCGGCGGGCGGGGCCGCCGTGGGGCAGCCCAGCTCCTTTTCCCTTTGCCCGCGCCCTCGCACCACGGCTCCTTCAGCCCCTCTCGTCCCTGGGGAATCCGGGCGAAAGGACGGAAGAAAGAAAGTTTTTCTAAGGGGGAATAACAGAGGCACCCGAAACAAAGGAGCTCCTGTTCGGCCAGCCCTCCCAGAGGGGCTGCGGGCTGGCAGCGCGGCGCCCCGCATACGTCCCGCCCAGCCGGGGAGCCCCGGGACTGGCTGACGGGACGTGGGGGGCCCGGGAGCGGGGCGCGTTTGGTCAGCTGATGCCGAGGAGGGGACAGAATGGTGTCGGGGTAAAGGATGCTGAGGAGGTCAATAGGTTTGTACGCCCCGTCCCCGTGTAGGCACGGGCAGAGAAGGAAGGCTCCCAGCTGAGAGCAAAACGCGTTGAGTGCCGTGGCTGCGGCTCCACTTGAGCGGCATCCCGCAGCACTCCCTGGGCTGTGCTCCCGCCGGCAGTACGCGGGGAACGCGGAGCTGGGAGGTTGGGGCTCTGAAGAGATCTGGGGCATCGGGTCTCGGGCAGCCCCTAGGGCTGGTGAGGGTCAAAGCTCCTCGCTGACGGGGAGGGCGGCAAAAACTTTGGGTTTCCTGCATCACGCGTGCAGAAAGTACCTGCTTCTTGAGAAGGCTCGGCTGTCCCATCGCCCCTTCCTTCCACCCTTCCCACCCGAGGGAGGCGTTTCTCGGGGGTGGCTCCGGCCGCCGTGGGGGCGGGGGCTGCATCCCGGACAGTTGCAGCGGAGATGCCCTTTTGCCCACCGTCTCCGTCCTGCCCGGCTCTTCCCAGGGTGAGTAGCAAGGCGGTAACTGCTGCGGTTTCTTTAGGCAAATGGCTCTGGCTTTTTCTAACCTTGACCACTTGTTCAGGGGAAAATTCGTTCTCCTTTTCCGCTCCTGAACTAATTGCTGCTTTTGAAGTTTGTAAACATGCGCGCTTGTGCCCGCGCCTGTTCAGCGCGCATCTTTGGTTACTGTAGGCTGAAAATCATTTCGCTAATGGAAGGGCAAGAAGTAAAAGCTTTAGTCGGTTCTGTGATAAACTAAAATATGCTAATTCCTGACTGTAAGGTGAATGCTTGATCTTCCAGAGGAGCATATGCGGCTTGCAGGTGTTGTAAATAACGAAGAGCTGTATGTCCACAACCATTTTCAGTTATGAGGCTCTATGCAGTGTCTTAATATTTGACACAGATTCTGCTAATTTTTATTTAGTCCCGAGCAGTATTAATCATTAAACTAACTCAAACATAGCAGCTAGAGGCATGATTTTCCCACTGTCTTTGCAAAAATTAGTTCAATGACTGCTTTTGGTTTGCATTCATTTAATCTGTCATCCAATAAACTATTCTCATCCAAGTAATCTTTGCTTGGCGGGTAGATCCTTTGCCATCAACATGAGAAAGTCCAGCAGAGTCAGGCTCTTTTAATCACAGAACTCGAGGAGATTTTGAGGAGTCTGTGGCATTTCTCTTAGAGTAAGATTTATGCAGCTGTTATCATGTTCAGGGCTTCCTTTGCTGTTTGTTTTCAGACTAGAAAAGCAAAATGAGCTTGTTCTGATTTTTGTTTGGTTTTTTGGTTGGGTTTTTTTTTTCAGTTTTTGTTTTAAGTGAGACCAATCTAGTGTATTGTGAAGAAATTTGGGTCTGCTCCAGCAAACCCTTTCCTTCATGGAATTGCCTCATACATGATTGAAAGCAAATACTAGTAGCTTCAGTAAAATCAGGAACGTTTGTCACTCTTTAAAAAAAGTACAGTTGCCAAGGCATTTCAGTTTCTAGGGTATAATTTTATCTAAAAAGAACCTGGTTTTAATATGGTAGCTTCTCTTAAAGAATAAGGCAAAGAGAGCTAACTCTCTCTAAAGCCAAACAATTTCCTATGCATAAAAAGGTTGATCTCTGTTCTCCACCATTCTTTACTGGAGAAAATCTCTGGCATTCATGGAAGTTTAGTACAGAATGCCCAGATGAGTCTTCTGTCTGAATGCTAAACGGATTTTAAAATGGTAATACTGTAGAGTGTATGTGCAACATTTACTTTTCATGTATTTTTGAAGCATGGGTGAATACTTTAAGGAAAGATAAATCTCATGGTCACAGATGTTCTATGTATTCCCAATTAGTCTACATTAAAACCACATATTCTTACTTAATGGCAAAACCAACCTTATCAGCTGAACTTACACTACTTGAACCAAAAATAATTGGGCATTAACATCTGGGAGAAACATGACAAGCTAAAGTCTCTAGCTGCTTGAAGTTGAAAGCAAATATTAGCCAGAGCCTCCTCTTAATGTTTGTAAATAGAGGATCAAAGTTATTTGCATTTAAGACTGAAGAAGGATATAGATCGGGCTAAGGATAAGGATTTGTCTTCATTGAATTTTCAAAAAGAAAAAAAAAGGGGGGGGGGGGAAGAAAAGACAGAGATCAAATTAATGACCTGTGATAAATCAGATTAGAAACTGTTTGCATTAAAAAGGAAGTAGGTGATTGTGAACTTGCTTGTGCATGTTTTGTGAAGGGAAGGGGAAATTTGTCATCTTGTTTTGAAGAGCCATACATAAATACACATGAAAGGAGTTCACATGGTTTACAGCAGGGGAGACATAAAATGTTTTAGGATTAAATTGACCTGGGCTAATACATGCTTTACATTCAACTTGTTTGCGAGAATATGTTGTTATACTACCCAAACAACTGTTCTGTGTGTAGTACCTGATTCCCATGCACTATAGCAGAGTGCTGGAAACAAACTACTGGGTAAATTATGGAAAATAACATTCAACTCTGTTAGATGCAGCATATGCTAGAGAAAAGTTGAACTGTACTAAATGAGAAGTACCCCATTTGATACAGATGCTGCAGTATTTTACCTCCTACTGTTCATTTATTGAGGAGGTAAATTTTTAGCCCTTATCTTTCCCAGTCTCATTCTCCCAAGTAAGCTTTGCTTATGCAGTTGAAGCCTTGCTTGCTTAATTTTCTGAGATTAAAGGCTTCAATATTACTCAAAATGGGACTTTTTTTTTTCTCTGATGTTTAGGCCTCAGTCTGAAAATACTGCTCTCTGTTGGGAGTCTTTGTGAGGACCTGAAGCTATTGTGCAAGTATATTTGCTCTAGATCAGTCTTGAATGCTAAGGTCAGACCTAGGTCTGCGTGTCACATCTGACAAATTGTGACAAGCTTTGTCTTGATGGGGCAACAGTAAACTAAGAGGCATAATCAGTGTTTTTTACTGTGACCATTTGAGCACTTTATGCACATTAATTCTGTGTATCAGGAGGGGGTGAGATATATACAGCGATAATTCTGGTAATAGGGTGCAGTCAATAATAGCATGGAGTCTGGCTGCTGATCAGCAGCATACAGCAACCATGAACAGTGTTCAAAGGCAGAAACAAACAGCTGGGGGAAAGCCCGTGCCTGAGCCTGACACCTCTTCATAGGAATATTTTCATAGATATGATAGGGTCTGTGGAGGCAGAGTGGACTTACCCAGTTCAAGTGTAAGCCTGGCAGACTGGAGTTTGCATGTGTTTATTTTCTTTATGTACTGTCTTGTGAGACAGTTAAACCATTACGTATGGTCATGGAAATAACAGAATGTTCACGTTTATACAGTGTTAAGAGATCTTTTAATTGTCCATGGTGAACAGTGCTTTGGCTGTGGGTCTTGATTGCAGCACGGCAATATGGCAGCACAGCTGAAGGGCACTGCTCTAAGATTTAAAGGAAAGAGTGCCACCTACTGTGATATAATTACATACATTACGTGTCCTGTGTGTCTTAGATAGTTCCCAAGCTGCTCGTTTTGCCTATCCTGTTTTAGCAGCTGGAAGATGTGAAAGGATTCAAAATTAAATGTGGTATGGGAACTGAGGGAGAAAACCAGAAGATGTAGGCACCTACAACAGCAGGGTATTCTGGAAGTCTTAGGAGGGGTTCAGTGAAAGACAGGCATAGAGGCATTTGCAGGTTTTGTCACTTTGGACTTATAAAAGCTGCTCACAGTTAACAGTGGTGCCACTGGAAATAGGGAAGGGGATGAAAGAGCTATGCCTTCCCCCGTAAAATAATCATATTCTCAGGTTTTGTGCACCAGATGACCATAAATGAGGCTGCCAGACTTATGCCTTCTGAAATGCAAAGTTCAGCTCCAGCTGCAGTTTGATTTAAAAAGGAACTAGGTGTCACAGGTTTAGGTGTGTTTTTTTTTTTTGAAGAAAACAAACAAAAAATAAGCAAAAAACCCCCCAAACCAAACAGCTTTCAAAGAAGTAGGAAGAAAACAAGAAAAACCCAACATGAATTATCCCATAATTCACTGTAAAACCTCTTGAAGTCAGTCCCAATATAGAACTGTAGTTCTATATAGCCAAAAGGAGGGGTATAGTATGCTCTATGTGAATACAGAGTCATTTTTGTATGAAAGGAATTTTTCCCCAAGCCCCAATGTGCTTGTTTAGTGGCTGAAATAGAGATGTAAAATGAAGTAGATAAACCAGCTATTAACAGAACTGCCAGTTGCTGTATCTCTAGAGTGGAGGCATATGGTAATTCACTACATTCAAGGATGACTTTCCATTAAAAGTATTGTTAATAATAGGCATTTCTATATATTTATACTGGATACTTGAAATTCACATATCGTGGACTACCCCATGCCATTTTTTCCAGGGTTTTTTTTAGCTACTGACAAAACTGCTACTGAGGAACTTTCTGCTGAAATACAGTTTTCCAACATTTATGTGGTGCTGAAGTTAAAGGGGCAGGTGCACTGGATTGCAGCACACAGCATGTGCTGTGCGACATGATAACATGTGTGCTGTCCTTGATATGAGAAGTCTTTGGCTTCTTCTCCCTTGCCCTCCCCAGGTAAAGCTCTGCCTTGACTACAGGGTTATACTCTGTGTGGTACAGGCAAAAGAAGCATTCCTATGCTTTTATGTCCTCTGTAGCCAATTTCCTTTAGTGAAAACATAATGTTTATGAAAGTGGAAAGAAATAAATAATATTTTTATCATGCCCCTTCAACTTAGTCTGAGACCATCTAGTGGATGGAAGACTATAATACTAGTATTTTTACTGGTGATAATAGCATAAGTTTGATTATGCACTTAAAAAAAAAAAAGGTATTCCTAACACTCATCAATTTTGCAATGACCCTGACAGAATCACAAGGCTTTCTAGTAATGAAAATGTGTGGAGTGTATAATAGATATGGTCGGGTGTTCCAGTTCAGTGGATGGAAAAAGTACTCTCTTATGAATCCCACACACAATGGGAAAAGCTGTGTCCAAATATATTCCTGACTGGAGGAAACATTATTTCTATTTTCTTATCTCCATCTGCTCAACTTCACTCAGATGTTCTATATATTGAGTATTCCTGTGTATGGCTTTGATAATCAGATGGGAAATTTGCAGTGTTGGTTCCTTCACCATTGTTCATGAACATTTATCCATTACTCGCACTTGAGGCAGCTGTTCATTGAAATGTTAATGAGAATTTGAAGTTTATAGTTCTGTAGTTTTTGAGGTTTTTAAGCAGGAAAAAAAATATGCTGTTTTGTTGATGCCATTCAAAATCTACTTTTTATTGGTAGACTGAGATGGATTCTATGCTAATTCCTCCTGCATTCCTGAATTATGGCCTAGCTAGGCACTGTCGCTGGGATCTTCATCTATTAATCATGGTAGCTGCTTTCTTATTCGGTTGCCATAGTTTCAGTGCCTCACATAGTGTTGGGGTGCCTTGGGAAAGGCTTAAGATATACTTGGACTTGCAAGCCTTGCAGTTATTTTGGCAGTAGAAGATCTCTAAAGGAAAACAGCATCCAACATTATTCAGAGTTGGATTAAAAGAGGAAACTTCTGGATATGTCTCTCTGGACCTTGTTATGTGAACATCTAGCTGATATTTACTCCCAAGATTTGCTTTTTGTTTTGCCTTGCTGGTAAAATGGTACACTTCAGAGACTAATGGCTACCTTTATCCATTGCAAGAGCAAAAGAGGCTTTTCATTAGTTCTGCTGATAAATGCTTGGGTAAATTAGGGCATTTAGGGTTTCCTAAGCAGTCCAGGTAATTTGTTTTACTGCATGACATCATGTTTGAGACTGAGTTAATGTTTATTGTTACCTTAAATTTAATAAAATGACAATAAGTACCCTTTTGTTAGCTGCAGAGCAGGTTGAATTGCAAAGGAGAGAAGAGGAAATAAACTTCTTTCAGACAGAACTAGTGCTCTTTCAGCATTGTGTTGGCACTGGTGGTTTGGTTTTTTGTTTGTTTGTTTTTTTGGTTTTTTTTTTTTTTTTACAATGTTTCAATATCTGTCCACAACTTCAGCATCAAAACATGAATACTTTGAGAAATGCGGAGCTGTGAGTAGTCAGAAATAGCTTTTTGACAAACGGGAAAGTAGGAAAGTAGTAAATAGATCTAACAGAAAAGTAGCTAGGAGACCAACTGGTAAATGTAGTGCTGAATATTGTTTTGTCAGTTATGCATAATATAAAATAATGCACAAACAGTTTTCACTAAGCAAATCATGCTTCCCTTTTTCTTTTCCCATTGAGAAAAAAAAAATTAATTACTTCTGTGTGATCACGACTAAGGCCTATGTTTTACCAGATACTTCAATCCCATTTATTTTTGCACTTTCCAGTGTCTCCAGAATAACACAATTTCCCTCCAGTTCTAATAAAGTAATTTGGTTCTTGCACAGATAAGGTTGATACGTATCTTCTGCTTGAAAAAAAAAAAAAAAAATAAGAGCCTCGAATATTCACATCAAGTAAATAATCATATTAAAATCTGTGCAGTTTAGATGAAAGAATTCAGCATAATTGGAACTAATCTGGAAAATTGGACATTTTTTTTACTTTGGTTAGTTTGCATTCAGAGATGAGTTTTAAAGCTTCACCTTGAGACTTCACTACCCAATCTTGTGGTCATTTTTTCAAGTGAGATCGACAAGCAGATTGAGAACACGTGCGTGTTATTTGTAATCACCCTCAGGAGTCCTACCAACTGAACAAATTGAAGTCTAAAAACTTCGCATCAATTTTGAAGATTACAAAGCTCTGTTTGCTGGTAGATGCACAGAAAATCTGTGTTTGTAATTTTATACTCTCACATAGTATGGAAGTTTTTGTTTTATAGTCTGGCTTTTGTGTACTCTGTTACATATGCATATTTACATGAAGTTAATCCTAGCCTTTTTTCATGTTAAACTCACAGTGTGCATGTATCTAGCAGGTTGGCGGTCTGATGTAACAAAATAATATGCCCTGGTCATTTTGTAGAGGTACACATTCTGTTGTGTTTTTCTTCTCGGAATTTGTTTTATGCTGTTTAGTTGCAGGTTAGGTATAGAATAACAGTATAGAAATTAATTTAAGCAGTTCTGTAAGGTATGCTTGCGCTTCTTTAACGTTATTTTTATTGCTTATTATTTAATTCTGTACTTCCAAGAAACAGAGAAGAGAGTGATAAGTGATTGTAGTCAGTATAGACACCCAGTCTTGTTTCTGATGGAGAGTAAAGAAGGGTTTCTACTGAACACCTCAGCAACAAGCCCTTACTCCATTTCGGTATATTTTTTTCAGTTCATTTATCTTTGATCATAGAAATTCTTCTGCATCCCTAAGCAGCTGAATTCAAGCATCAAAGGTACTAAACTCATCAAGGAAAGAAAATGACAATTTCTGGGAAAGTAGTTGCTGTATTTGTGTCTTTTTAGCAAAGTTAGGGATTTTGCTTCACAAATCTTGCACATGTTGCATAGCATCTTACTGCCTGAATATTCCTTGGAGGCTAAAGCTTGGCTTTGTCTTCATGCTCACAAAGGGACCTCAGAGACAGGAAAGTTGTCCTCTCTTCAGCCTCAGAGCTCCCTGCTGCCTGGAGCCGGTCCTCAGCTCTGGGCAGAGTACACCCCTGCCCACTGGTCCTTTGGAGTGGGTGGATGGGAAGGAAGGACACGAGGGCAGCAGGAGCCCTGGCCGCATGCCTGGGTCTGCCTGGGAAATGCTGTGGTTGCCACTGACACAGGCTGAGAGGATACTACTGCATCCTGCCCCAAAACAACAGAACAAGGAAAGAGATGTGCCGTCTGGAGCTGCCTTTATGTCACTTGCTCTCAATGCATCATACAGCCTGCTGTCTGTTGCTTGATGGCAAAATAGAGGTTGAGTCCCACCGGTTTATCTTTCTTGAGTAGTACTGTACACCATGAGCATGGTTAAATACAGCCTGCTGTTTGATTCAAAATGCCTTTTTTATTATATCAGTATCACAGGCTGTTTAACTGTAGTCTTGAACCTCCAGTCATAATCAGTACAGCATAGTACTGGCTTTTCATCTTACCTGTCTAATCAAGGAACACCATCATGCATTAAAACCAACTTTTGAATTTAGTTTTCTGTATGAACAGTGTTTGGTACTATGTGTATAAACTTCTAATAGCATTCAACCCTTTCTAATTCTGAGCCATTTGTACTTATTAATTAGAAATGCACAGCTTTTGCAATTACAACTCACTGATCCTAGCCATGTTAATCAGGAATTACTGCAGTTAAATTGATCTTTTAAATTTGCTATAGTCTGTTATAGGAGGGTGATTAGATGAAATATTTTTTAAGAACTGTGTCCATGCAAATCTCTGAATTGTTCGTATCATTTGCATTTTGCAGAAACATGTTGTGTATAAAATTTTTTCTTTTTTTTTTTTGTTTGCTTGTTTGTTTGTTCTTGGAAAGGAATTAAAGATGGAAGTTTTCAACTTTTGTGAAAAAGTTAGAAGGAAAACTTTTTTGTAGTGATTCTTTTGAAAGCTTTTTTCTCACCTAGGGAAATTATTGTTGAATTTGAATAGGAATTTTTTAGTTTGTGAGGTTTTTTAAGAAGGAATTAAGAACTGAATCCTTGAAGAGCTGTTGTGGGAAGAGGAAAGATTTTTGCATGAGCTGCTACACTTTTTCATTATTATCTGCAAGGTGTTTCCTTTTAATTCTGTTGTAGGGAAGTTCAGCATGTTCAGATACACTGATTAATTCCGTCACGAGATGTGTATATTGTAGGGTGGTGTTGTCTTTTTTGCTTTATCCTGTTTTAAGTGTAAGACCTGTAGATACTGCCAGAACACTTCCTTTCCCAAGATTAAAAAAAAAAAAAAAAAAAAAAAAAAATCCTGTTCTTGTTCAACAGCATGTATAGTCCAAAAGGCAGATTTAGCCAACCTGGAGCTAATAGTCTGAAGGTGTGAGATGAAGGCTGGTGACCAACTGGCTGACTGAGAATAATGCAGTTTTGATTTGTTGGGACATTTTTCTTGGAATGCTACATACATGTGTTAAAGTATCTATCAGAGAAAACACAGAAAATAAAATGTGAAGTGTGGCATAGAGTAACATCTCTAACATACAAATTCTGATTCCTTTCCAGTGCACCCTTTACATTTCTGACCAGTTGTTTTTGTTTGTGTTCATCCATGCTTGTTCAGCTCTCTTGTAGCAGCTGAAATCGTGGAGGTAATGTCATTTGCAAAAATCAAAGAAGCTGAAGAGCACCCAATTCAGCCAGGCTCTTTCTGGTAACATGTTGGTGCAACTGAATGATGGTGGCCTGCTGCAGAAGGGTAGACTGTACAATGACTGCTAATATTGAAGAAGGGGTCTGTAAGAATGCTTGCATTGATGTACCTTGAATAGCAAATCAGTTCTTTAGACTTCCCCTCTTCCCCCCCAAATGGTCAGTAATCTGCTTTAGTTTCAAATGGATGAAAGAATTCTTTGTTGTCACAGTCAAAGAACTTAAAGAACTTTTCAAAACATGGAGCACCTTCATGGATGCTTACACCACTGGTTTTATGGAAGGACTAATCCTGACCTCCTCCTTTGTCCCAGGCTCCCAAGATCCAAATGCCTGTATACCCAGCTGTAAACCTTTACTGAAACAGCTTGCCTTATCTCACGTGAGCATGTCATCAGAACCAATTACATTGCTCACATAGATAAGTGCAGAGGAGCTGGACCTCATCATAAAAATATGGATTAAAAGCAGAATCTGACATTTGATCTGTTAACATCAAACAGAAAAATGAGGACACAGTTTTGCTTGAGATTGCAGGTCCATATTCATTTCATCAGACATGGGATTTGTCTAGAAAAGCTAATTACTAAACAAGCTTTTGTTTGTGTTGGTGGCAAACCTTGCTGACTTCAGTAGGCGTCATTAATTACTGAAACTTAAAAATTTTGGAGGAAAATAATTCATAAGCAAATGAATATCAGAACCGTCACGAAGGCATCATACCATAATAGTATCTGTACACTGAACTGACATTTTAGCTTCAAAGAGTCTAGTAGTGGAAAATTTTCAACAGTAAACCATCAGAGAATGTGTTAGCGGATAGGCTGGAGTGCTAGTTCGCAGCTGTGCTGCCTACTTCTAGACAATCATCGTATGACAGCCTGCTCTAACTACCCACGTTTAAAAGCAGGGTTGTGTAAGAACGAGCACAACACATTTACCAAAATACATTTACAGGGGGAGGGCCTTAACAATTTCAATGGGTGGAATTTACTGAGAGAGAGCCCACTGCATTTATATCGGATTGCATGTCAATCTGCTGAAAATGGAAATTCTGAATGAAGTGGATATTTGTCAGTCTGGAAAGAGGGCAAGGTAACTTTGTCTGCTGTTACATAGTGGCCTTAGAAGTTGCTACAGATTTCAAGACAGAGAATTTACACCTTTTCACACAGTTTCTAAGTGCAAGGGTACAGCTATAACTAACAGCATAATGTCTAGAGAGACAGAAAAGGAGCTTGGTCACATATTTTTTTATGCTGAAAGTGAGAAATGCGTTTTTTAAAGTTTTACAGCAGCCTGTTCAACTAGGCAATTTACACTGTAAAAAATAACAGGAAAATGCACTGTGCTTTTTCCTTCGCATGTAGCCTGCCCTCTTGTGTTTCAAAATCTCAGTGCAGATGCTTCAGGCATCCAGATGATAATGAAGGGTAGTGGAAAACATGGAACAAAACCAAAAAATGATGGACACAAGCCATGCTCCTCAAAGGCACTGATTTTGTCTGTGTGTGTGTGTTGTCTTGCTGTTTGCAGTATAAGAAGCAATATAGTTTTCAGCTTTCTTACACAGAGACATAGACATTAGAAAGTGGGTTAGCCAAACTGATGTGCAGAAAAGCTCTAGGAGTGAATTCACAGTGACGGGTAAAGGCCATAATGCATATGATTAAAGTGAGACATGCTGCCTACACAAGGAATTGCTAACAAGATTCTTTCACAGCTTTCATGTCTCAGCCTTGCTTTTACAGAAAATATATTCATGTTTAGTTTCAGTGCTTGCACCGTTTTTGCTCAGCCTTACAGGATAGGTGTACAAGTGCCTCCAGCTGAACACATTTCAGAATGTGCACTGAGTAGAAATGGTGGTTCTGCATATTAGCAAAACGGAGTCCCAGATCAACATTTTCTTGGTCTGTCTCGGGATCCTGTTCTCTTTACTGCTTAGTTCTTCAGTAATCATGGGGAAGAGAGACTAAAAGCACAGTTTAAGTTGAGGCAAATTAGTTGGATTTTAGAGAGAGAAGGGAAGATAGAAAAAGATTCCATGTCCCTTAAACAGTGTTGTTAATTTTTTCTCCTGCTCAAACAGGAGGGTAGAAATTGCTTCAAGCTATTAAATAGTTTCTGGCAGTAGTTGTAGCAAATTTGCTTGCTTGTATGAAGGATATTTTCTGTAGCTCAAAAGGTATTTAAATACCTCTTAAAGAACTTCCAGAATTTAGAACTGTATAGATATTTTGCAAGATGTAGAAAAATATACTGCAGCAGCTGTATGTTGCCCCAGTGTTTGGAAGAATAAAGAAATAGTAATTCAAATAATTCTTTGTTTTAAAAGTGACTTAGAAATCAGCTAGAAATGGGCTTGACCCACAAAACTAAGGCAATTTAAATTTTTTGCTTTTTTTTTTTAACTGAAATGCTATTTTAAAGAAATAGTGTGCATTCATATTTTGATTTTGCCTCACATGAGTTCCATGTGAACTCAGTGCATATTTTAAACCATTTCTTTTGTGTTTTGCTTGAGACAGAGCACCTTTCAGCCTTCATTTTCTTAGCAATAGTCATATTATGGATCCAGAACAGGCAAAATGCAGGTTCTGGAAGTCGTTCTTTCAGCCATCCAAGCCCAAGAACTTGCAGGGGTTAGCATAATTTAGGTTTATTGGTTGGTTGTTTTTTTTTACTTCAAAGCAGGATACCCAGGGAGAGAGGTTTTTATGTTTTGGAGTCATTCTGCTCCCACTCCTGCTGATCTTGGGACACCCACACAGGCTAAGAAATCAGCAGAAGGGCACAGCTGCTGATCAAGATGCCTATGCTCATGTGCTTTAAATTCATGCCTTCCCTAAATCTGTTTTGTCCCGGTACAGTGGACTCCTAAGTGGTGAAGACCTTTCTGAAAAGGTGGCATGTTTGTGTTTGCACCCTGCAATTATTGTGTGGAAAGATGCTTGCTTCTGACCCTAGTTCACACCTTTGCCCTCTTCTCAATCTACACCTCAGACTTAAATGTGCAAGCCTGCAGATGGTTTTAGACAGATCCTTGGGTAGAAAGCTGCTGTTGAGCAGCTGACATTGTGTGTAGAAGAAAGGTGATGCATTCATAAAGAAAGCATTCGGTTCTTCAGTCGCATCTGATCAGGTCTCACTTTCAAAAAATAGTGAGTTGCTTGTGTTTAAAATATCTAGAGACACAACTCAAATGCATGCGAAAGTAAGTTACATGTGCCAAAAGAATTATGAGGTGCCACTAAGTGACAAGGTAGCTCATACTAACAAGACTGATCATCTTTGAAGAAACAGGTGGGATACTCCACAGAATCACAGAATAGTTGGGGTTGGAAAGAACTTTAAGATCATCTAGTTCCAAACTGTGCCACCCAAGGCTCTGTCCAGCCTGGCCTTGAACACTGCCAGGGATGGAACATTCACAGCTTCCCTGGGCAACCCATTCCAGTGCCTCATCGCCCTCACAGTAAAGAACTTCTTCCTCATATCCAATCTAAACTTCCCCTGTTTAAGTTTTAACCTGTTACCCCTTGTCCTGTCACTGCAGTCCCTAAAATATTATGTCACACTCTCATGATGAACCTGTGATCTCCTGGGAACATACACAGTATTTCCATTGACAACAGCAGGTGTGAAACAAGGACACTATCTTTGGCTATGGTTGTGTCTCAGAAAACACTAGGATGGCTTAAAGTCACTGCTATCATTCTCTGCTTTAACTCCATTGCAACTTTATGTGATAGCATGAGATATAAAAAGAGATTAAATGGGAAATTAAGGACAAAATGTCACCCTTAAGTGCAACAAAAATCCTCACTTTTTATTGGTTTAAACTTTCTTGAACCAAGTACTTCATGCCTAATCTGTATTTTCAGCATTAACTCAGCAGGCAAAAGATAGGAAGCTGTGTTGGCCTGCTGAAGGATACATTGAGGAAGAACAAGTAGCAGAGAATTTATCTGTCTTTGAAGTGTTAAAAATATTTGGAAAAGTTTATATGTCAGGTTAATGCCTGCTCTGCGAGCTTGTGAGAGGTGAGAGAGATTGCAAGAAAGCTATTCAAAGTTTGCAGAATTTGGGTTGGTTGTTGGCGTTTTATTTCCCCCATAGCAAACCCAGTAAGATGGTCTGTGTTGATGTATTGCTTTATCTTGACCGCATTTTTTTTTTGCTACAGCTTCATTCAAAATACTTTAATCAAGAGAAAAATGTTTGGTTTTGATAGGTGCTTCTCAGTTAATAAAGTTGAATTTATGGAGGCATATCAGTGCTTTTGGTATGTGTAATCTCTCAAAAACATTATCTTTCAAAAGACAGTATCATGACTAAGTCCAGAAGAAACCCATAAATCCTGAAATTATGAGTGGGTACAGCTGTGGTACCATACCGCTCTTGCTGGATCCCAGCTACCCCCAGAAGTGGTGGGGCAAACACAGACACATAGAGTAACTTCTAAGGAAAAAATGGTTATAGGGAGCAAGGAAAGCAGCTGTAAGGTCAAGGCTGAGGGATGGAAGGTTTCTACAAACACAGGGATTAAGGTAATAACTGTAGATATATAGCCATACTAGTACAGAGGGATAGCCAAAGTGCCAAGGTATAAGAGGGGAGGGCAAGATGAAAGTGCTGTATTTCATTGCTCTCTCTACCTTACAAATCAGCAGTATGCTGTGGGACAATTTCTTTCTGATAAGCTGTCACCATCTAAACTATATAGAAAGTTTGGAGTGAAAAAAACCCAGATGGCACATGGAAAATGCAAGTGACATCGTTCATCTCTTTGCCGGATTTCTTTACCCTTCACACAGAATTTGGTAGGTGGGGGAGAGAAAAAACCCAGATGGGACTCTCCTCCATCCCCACACCCTCCTTCCTGCCCTGGGGGATCTCACGAGACTCCTTCAGTTCCTCTCACAAACTATTGGTAGAGAAAAGAAGGTTTTCCATCATTGCTGAGCATTTCGAGTCACTGGCTCAGAAAGGTGTTTTTCTTGTGCAGAAGAGAGATTGACACATAGCAGTGCAGGGAGAAAAGGCACTGAAAGAAGTACAGTAAGCAATTTTGTTGTAATAAATCTTGGGCGAATTGGTGGAAGGAGGCTTTACAATATGTGCATTTTGAGGGAGACTGCTAGTGGGATGTATGGTCTTGCTGCCGGGCCAGTGGTGCATTGACATGTTTGCAGCCATGAGGGAAGGGCATTGGCATTACCGTTTGCAGATGGCTGGTCAGCTGTCTGGAACAAGTTCATGGCTTTTGGCCAGTTTCCACTGAACTAGTAAAACTTCCTTTGAAAAAAAACAAACCCTACACCTGGCCCTGTTTAGGAAAATTGTCGGTAGCCTGAATGGGGAAGCGAAAGCCTCACTCAACACAGATTAAAATCCCTGAAAGTCAGATTTTGATGTTTTATACCCTTTTTAAAAGACTGACAGCCTGTCTTTTTGAAGAAAAGGGGTCTGTGGGTGGGGAAGAGAGAGAAAGAAGCCAGTGGCTCTGGAGAAAAGAGACCCCCAGGTCTGTGCTGGGCCTAAAACTCCTGCTGAGATTCTCAGGACTTGTCTTGGTGTGGGCAATGAGTACAGGATTGGTCTTTGTAGTAGGGACAGAATAACATCAACCAGTGCAAGGATCATAACTTTGAGGTGTGTCTGTCACCCTGTTGCTGTAACTGCTGATGTGGCTGAGGCATGCGAAGTTCAAAGCACCTTTTCCAGCTGTGGACCTGGATGTCCACAGAGGAAAACCCTGCAGAGCCAGCTGCTTCTGAGTGAGCCAGGAATGCAGCATGCTGGCAGGGTAGTATCAGGAGGCAAGGCAGGATGTGCGGCAGCTCTGCCTGTGTCATGATGAGCGTGAGCAATCTGGTGTTTGTCACAGGTCTTAAAACTAAGACCAGGTGTAAATAAAGAACCCTGCTGCAAACGAGCATGATTTTCATAGCGGTTTCCAGGAATGAAAGCAAACCTAAACTGCAAGGGAAATATTCTCTGCAATATTCAAACTTTGTGTACAGAATGTTTCAAATAAATGCTCTGTAAAAATGATTTAATTCTGCTGTGATTATGAACTTTTGCAAACATGCTGTTTCACATTACTCTCTTAAATAAATTTGATTAGTAACAGCTGTGACCCCTCAAGTCTCCCAAATTTTATTTTCTCAATAGAAAAAATTTGAACAAATCCTCAAAATTATTGTAAATGAAGATTTTGTTTGTATTTTAAGCTAAAATGTGCTTGCCAATATCCCAGCAATAATTAGGTGGACACGCTCCTGCCTGGAGAGGCTGCAATGAACTGCCTTTAGTTCAAACAGTCTTTTCAGTTCCTGGAGCACTTTGTGAATATTAGTTGCTGTTTGCTGAACAAGTACTAAAGTCTAACTAATTTATAAACAGTGCTGCTCAGTGACAGGCTATTTGAACCCAGAAGTGGGCTGCTGTGGTGCAATGTGCGTTACCCTCCCTACCCCGCACAGTCTAGGTGCCCACACTCACTGCTCCCACACGCACATATACCACGTGTGTTTGCTGATGGTAATATTCATTTACCACGCATGTTTGCTTTCATTTGCTCATGATGCAGTATCCATGGGACAAGACAGCATTTGGATGCTGAGGACATGGGTTGTCTTTCCCTCCTACTCATGCTGCTCAGCGGAGGAAGGATCTGCTCTGTTGTGCTCTGTGCCATTGAATCCACTCTGTGGCTTGTCCCCAGAGATGCCCAATCTCACTTTATGACACTGTGGTGCAGTTTCACCTTCATTAGGGGACAGGCTTCCCTGTCCTCAGCTGTATCTACTGCTATTGCTGCCAGCACTGGGCTGCTTTCTGCATGTGTGACTGCAACCTTCGTCACCGCACTCCTTTATGTGAGCAAGGACTGCAGGCATACTCTCCTGTACAGCTGTTCTGCTAATGAGCTTGTCTGCTAATTAAACAGAAAGACAAAGTTGGCAATGTCTTTGATATTTATTCTCAGTGCGGCCCTTTTAACTTCTTTAGAGTTTCAGGGTGGTCTTGAGGGAAGAGGTCTGGTAAGCAGTTGCTGAGTTTGTATTTTGCTTTATCAACATTGAAATAAAGTTTGTAAAATACTGCTTTGTTCCTTCTAAGGCAGATAATGCAATGTAATTTTTAAAAAAATCTAAAGCTTAACCTAGACCAAGCCTACAATTTAGAAGCAAAAAAAAAAAAGCCATGTGGGAAATGCATTTTGTGAAATTTATTAATGTTTTTGTGTACGCCACACATGCCCAGTGACCTCCATGATGAATGAAAGTCAGAGGCTAAATAGCATTTATTACACACTTTCGACAACCTTACTTGCATTTTGCTTCCTAAGGAAGGTAGCCTTTTTATCCAGCAAGTATTCAGTTATGTATGAGAGCTGGTCTAGATATTGTAAAGAAAATGGAAATATGACTAAGTAATTTTGTAGGATTATGTAGAAGAGGAATGTGAATTAATTTTCAGAGACCTACTTACAGGCTGTGCATGGGAGAGTTGGACTGGCAGGGAAGCACTGTAGGTAGTTATTTTCATTCTGATCCCTTCAGTGATGATGTCTTGGGTTGACCACTAAATATATATTGTATCTATTTTCTTTTTTTCTTTCAAAGCAGAATTTTATTTTTTTTTTCTGTATAGAGACAAGAAGAAGTGCAATATTAATCACGTGCTCTGTATTTTTAGTGGAAATATCAAGGAGATAGCAGTTTTGTTACTTTGCTCGATAATGAAGGTTAATGCTACCGGGGTGTTTTACTAGAGATGCATTTGATAATTTTTTCTCTTTACAAATAAAGATATTTCAGTGTTTTATTTTCTTCAGGGGTTTGCTGTGATGCTTTAGCTTCATTTGCATTTGTGGCCACAGATTTATGCTTCTCACTTTTCTTTTTTGTCTTTTCTTTAACTGGATCCTTCTGTAGATGCACAATCCCCATAGACCATTGGCATTAGGTAGGGTGAGCCCACCTGGTGTAGCCATCCCAGCCTGGTCGGCCCCTCACATGGCTCTGCTGGGTTGTGCTGGGCTCTGCCCAAGGGTCAGAACAAGCCCATCTCTGTCTGCCACAAGTGGTACTCGAAAATCTCGTCTTTATCAGTGGTCTGAATTCCTTAACCTGGGTCTAACAAGTGGCGATAAAATACATCATAGAGCCTTTCATAACACTCATAGGAGAGCGCTGGTTTTCTGGAGTCTCTGAAAGTGTGAAGAGACACACAGTGTTGCCAAGCTCTACTGATCAGGGCTTCACAATGATGAAATGGGGAAGCTTGGAAGATGTCCTGGGGGACCAAGGAGTTCTCTTACTCCTGGAAATTAATCTGATATCTTGATTCCAGAAGCCAGAGCATCAAAGAAAATAGGCAATGTTGTATAGCCTTGTGAGAAAAATTGTAGGAGTTAGCAAAGCTGGCACACACGAACACCTTTATATAAAGGTATAAATATGCATTGCATTAGCTGGCAAGTGGTCTTCTGGTGACTCTTAAGTTATCTTCAAAAAGAGTATATGTTTTTGTCAGCTACCACTTACTCCAAAAAGATGATTTGATGAGTAAAGAAAGAAACACTTTGGTGTTACTGTTCATTCATTGCCAGGTATGTCAGAGTAAACAAGAAGACATTCCCTGTGAGCAGACAGCGTGTGAACCAGTGGTGTGCCTTCAGACTCCAGGCTTGTGTAGTGATGGGTTTCTTGCAAATCAGTCATTGGATTTAAGTCATGTTTTAAACAGCTTTATTCATAGACTATGGGGCTGGAAAGCAAGGTCAGTGTAGAGTCCATCCTGTAGTTATTGAAGCAGATGGTTGAAAAATGCAAGCAGACATCTGCAGCTGTTTTGCATATTTAAATGCAAAATGAAAGAAAAGGCATCTCAAGTTGCGTGGGTCTTTTAGGCAATAAGCGTGTATTTCTGAGAGAAAAATAAGAATAACTTTAAACTCTGGAGTGGGAAATTTGGAACACTGTGACTCTTGGGAAATACTTCTTTAGAACTTGTGAAGAATATGAAGAGCAATGGCATTGCCGTTTGATTCTTGAACTTTATATAAGAACTTTAGGCTGTCATCAACAATTAGACTGTCACTAGCAAAAGAAATATTTGCTGCAGTGAACCCTTCTCTCAAAAAAACCCCAAAACCACAGCAGTTTCCAGGATTTTATCTGATTGTCAGGCCCTACTGGATTTAAAAGTAGGAACCAAAGGTTCAGAATCAAGGCTGAGCGAGAAAAAATGTATGAAAAGTGAAGGTCTTTGTGAATAGGGTGAGGGTAGTTCCACAGTCACCAGCACAACTACCAATGACGCTATTAAAAAAAATCTGATAAAGAGCTGGAAATTGGTCCAATTTGCAGTAAATTTGCTGCAAGTTCTTGCACTGTGTTGAATGGATTTGCAGCAGCCCTGTGCCTGCACCAGCTAGGTGCTCCTGAGAGCAAACTGACAAGGAGCAGCATTTTTAACCCCCTGTATGTAGGCACTGCAGTGTAGAAACAGGAGCATCATCATGGTTCAGTGTGCAGAGGATTACCCACTGGTGTTTGGTGATTTTGTGCAGAAGCCGTGCAGGGTGAATAAACTCTTCCTTTTAGGGCCTTGTAATATACCCATTCTCTTGTTTTATATAGGCCTACTGTTGCTTTACCTTATCAATGCATATGAAGCTCACATAAGGTAATACTTACTGCTCCAATGGAATATTCCAGGAAATGAACTCATTTAGTTGGGTATTTCTGTCTAGAAGGTGAAATGTAATATAAAAACTGTAAACAGAAATATTTTCTGGTGGTGTTCATAAATAAATCAGATAAGCTTATGGATGTTAGGGATTTTGAGATTTTACACTTGCTTTCAAAAACAGGGTACAGCCACCAGATAAAGTAGATATGTTAAATTGATGCTAAGTGGCGTATCTCTCTTCCTTACAGAAAACCCAAATATTTGTATAAATAAATACTTGTCATAAAAAGAAAACCTGCTTTTCCAGTTCATGTAGAAACCATATGTGGAGCCAACCATTTAGTGTATGAACATTTTGAGATAAAGTCAGTAAGTGTGAATGAATTTCTTTCTGGAATTCACCACAGAAGGTATTATTCAGCCCAGTCTCATGTAACTAATTTGCAGTTCTTTCAAACTCCGTCTTTAGAGAAGTAACAATACTGTAATTTTCAGGGTTTAAAAGGAGGGGTGAAGCTACAGACCCTGACTGAAGACTCCATAGAAGACAAGTTCCCATTGCCTCTAATGGCTTGTAAGCTCTCCGAGAGTGGCAATAACCTGCGGGAATCGTGCATGTGGCATGATGGGCCGTTAGAGCAGCCCTCAGTTAGGAAAGGCTGGCTTGGAGGTGTGCTGGGGAGAGGTGTGGCACAGCCAGGGCTGGCTGTGCTATTCTTGCAAGTCAGTAGGATGCAAAGATGCATTGTTCACAGCTTCTTTCCTTTCTTTATTTCCCACACAGTGGTGTCTTAGGAAGCAATAGTTAAGGGGACAGCATGGCAGTGCTGTGCCAACATCAGACAACTCTTTCTGGAAGAGTCTTGCTGCAGCTAGGCTGCGAAGGTCTGCGTTCAGTTTACACTCAGAGCCGGGATGATAGCACTGAAAAGGTCTGAACCAAAAAAACTTCTCCTACGAACTTCTTTTGCAGTTCAAAAGAAGAAATAGTTCTTTATCATGAAACAAGAAAGGACAAGAAAATATTTCTTAGCTTTGCTGTCTTTTTTTTGTTTTTAATTCCCTTTAATTTTAGAACGTTTTTTATTTTTGCCACTCATTGCACATAAAGCATGCTAAAATGCCAAACTTAATCTGATAACTAATTACAGTAGACCTCAGCATCTTTGGATGCCATATGGAGTGCAACACCTGTACTCCACTGAACTGAATTCTCCTTTGATAGGTCTGGAGCCATCTTCTGCCAGTGTAAACAGAGACTCCAGACATTGCTGGCTGGAAATGGTTGGAAAAGTTACTCCGCATCAGGCAGTTGTTTATACTAGCTTTACCCTTATCGGAGAATTCAACAACAGGTACTTGAGAAAAGGTGCTTCTATTTTATTTGTTCTATGAGCTCTTGTAGCTTATGGTCAAAAACATCTCAAAAACCTTTTGTCTGAAAGGTGCAAGGGAAATAAACATCTTCTGTGTGCCGATGTCATATGGGTAGCTAGAAAGGAGTTCAGGGTAGCTTGCCAACCACTGCTGGTAGGACTGAAGTGGGAAGTGGGTTCGTGTGTGAAGAAACCATCAGATGCATGTCAAAGTCCTGCAGTCTTACTGCCTTAGCTAAATTTTTAAATAACAGGAACAAGGGAGGTGAAATATCCTATGCTCTTACTTGAAATGCCTTTGCTGCTTTCATTAATTCCTGTAGTAATGCACAGGATATCCAGCTGATTAGCCACAGCAGGCTATGTGATCTTCACAACATCTAAGGAACCTTCTAGGATGGAATCTATTACTTAACTGACAGAATAAACTTTTACAACTTGTTAGTAATACTAAATACTGCTTCTGCATATAAAGGTTGTGGAGAAACTGAGTACAGATGAAGATGTCAAGGGTCTGGTCAGCTACAATAAAGTCTTACCATTATTTTTGTCAACCAGAATTTTTCAGGTCTCATCTTTTCTCTGTGTCTTTTATCTTCTCATCTCTTCTTTTCAGTGTGTCACCATGTCCTTATTTTTCAGGGCATAGAGAAGTAAGACTCGTTATCTACAACTACGCTTTAATTAAAGTGCCTTGATCCCATATGAGTGCTCTTACTTGGAAGTGTCCTTACCTCACCTGAACTCTTCATGCTTTGGAAGATTAGTATGGTTTAAGAATTAACTTCTAAATAAACACCTTTCTCGAATTGTCCTGACTTTCCTCAGGATCCCAGTATTGACAAGCTTCCAATATTTACTGCAATTCAACCAAATCCTTTCTTCCTTTGAAGGGTTCATATTTCAGGCCTTTCTCCTTTCTTGTCTGTAATTGCAGCTGCCTTTCTGTCTACATCTTGACTGCAGTTGTGCCTGCTCCTCCATATTCTTCTTTCTTCGGCTGAGTTTCTGACTCTTTACCTCTGTTTGCCCTTGTCTTCCAGTATGCAACAACATCTCAGAAGGTCTGATCTTCAGGATCTTTGATGCATTGTACTACCAATCTTTGAGGAAAACTTTGCATTTGCTGCCCCCCACATTATATTAACATAGGGGTTTTTCTGTGAATAGTGAGCCTGGCATAGACATAAGACAAATGTAAAGAAAATGCGGATGGGGTTCATGGTTTGAACTGGAGTTCCAGTTGCAGCTGGTTCTCAGTATTTCCCCAGACAAAAGCAACTACTGCTAACTCAAGATTTAATTTTGTATTGAAGGAAAAAAATTGTTTTCATTTTTCAGTATCATCAAAAATACTTTGACCAATAATTAACCTACTGATATGAGCAGAATCATCACTAGCAGAACTGTTTTGGTAGTTGAATCTTTCTTAATAATGCCTGTTCTTACAGCAACAGAAAGCACTAGCCATAGTGTGTGCTTGGGAATGAGCGTCAGAGGAACCAGTCATCTGCATCTGTCTACATGATTAGCTGCAAAACTTGTATCTGTTTAGCCTTTTCTTTAGGTTATCAACCTTTACGCGCAAAATAATCAGAAATATCCACCAACAGATCTCCATTATAGAAGAATGGGTGCTTTCCTGTTGGCGTCAGAGTGAATGTGAGCCTTGCAGCAACAGAGAAATACTTGCTCTTGTGAGGTCAGTGGAAAAACTCTCACTAGCTGTGATTTTGTTCCAAGCTCTTGCTCAACTGTTCTGAACATGTGTGGATTTATCCAGGGGTGAAACAGCTGAGGTGCCCTTCATTACTCTCTGTCAGAGCTGTCTGTGCTCTCAAGACCTCTGAACTGGTAGCAGTCAAGAGCTGCCTCTGGTGCAGGTGCCTCTCTTCTTGCTCACATCTACATCAAGGCTGCTTTCTCTCCCATTCTGAAAGCTGGAATTCGGAAGCAGTACTAGTGCATGCATGGGTTGTGTGTGTCTAAGAGCAGTATATACTGCTTCCTAGTTTGGAAAGCCTGTAGTAATTTAAGCATTCTTGCATTATCTGTGGTCCGTACAATAGCTTGCAGTTTGTTCTGTTGATTTTAATGCTGGACAAAAGTGAAAGTAGAGATAGAGATAACCCTTCAATTGAAAACAAATTCTCTAAAGGGAGGTAGAAATGGAAGACGAGAGAAAGGGAAGAGTCAGCTCACCTTTCATTTCCCCAGATTCAGCTTGCAAGTAGATTGCAGAAGCAGTCCAGCTGGAATCCCTAGTGACAGGGGTTGTTTCAGTATATTAACAAGCAGTGTATCCAAGATACAGTTGCTCAGGTCTGGCCAGAAAAAAAATAGCGAGTACACCCTCTGGTACTCTTTAAAGTTGCTGCAGTTGCAGCTGGCACTTATTCAAAGCTGTCATCACCTCTCCTGCCTTCGAAAGAACATTTTGCTAAGAGGTGAAGGCATATGCTGTTTCCCGTGTTTCAGCTGCCCAACTTTTTATAATCTTCAAGTAAATAAAAATGTCACTTAGGCTCAAAACAGGTCTCAAGTCACAATGCTGGGATTTATGGAAGCTCATATTTATCAGCTTGTTTTAACATGTTGATTATTCATCACAAGCAGAGTCAACAAATGTGAGTGCAGAAAGTCTTGAGAAGTGAGCCTTGGAACTGGATAGACGGACTTTTTAAGAAGAAAAGAATGAAGTTAAAAGCCTCAAAAAGAAAAAAAATAAATAAAAAAAAGTGGGGTATTCTGAAAGTTCCTTGATGTGGGAAATGCCATGACCTTCATGTGTGCACTTCTTGAGAAAAAATATTCTTTATACTTGAACTTACGTGTTCTTCTTAGTCATTTGTAAACCAGATTTTCCAGTTCATTAGGCAAAGAGAAAAATAACAAGTAAATTGGAGTTTGAGGAGGGCAATGGATGATGTGCATTATATTTATCATTTATTATTTCAGGGGAAAGGCCCCCAAAGCTGGCTTAGCACAAAACTATGTTGTTAAGCACTGTAAAGACTAAAAATGTGTACCTTCTAATGAGAACCATGGAGGTTAGCTGTCCATTAAATTTTAGTGAAAATCATGTTACACCTCATTTTGCTCTCACAGCAGAGGAAGGCAGGAATTATACCACTAAAATAAATACTGTTGTTGAGTATGAGTCAACCTAGTGGCAGTTTGGTAAGAATCTTTTATTTCAGTGGGAACCTAACATGGAATTTTCCTGCAGAGCAGAAATTAAATAGCGAGAGTTCCTGCATGGTTTTCGCTACTGCTGGCATGATATTCTTTGCTGGGACCAGTGGGGTGCATTTCCTTTGGTAGATTGAAGCCTGAGTACTTTGTTTTGTTCCACTGAAAGGAACACCATGTCAGTGAACGAATACCCATGGAGGTTGTCCTGAGTCTCTGAGCCTTCAGAAGTGCTTTCTGCAGTACACCAGCACAGGGTCTGCTATGAATGCTTTTTGAATGCTCTTGTTGCGATTGAAGGGATTTTATAAAATCTAGCAGAGTGAAATAACTCACTGAAATAACAGAGCTCTAATTTAGTAATGGGGGTTACAGAAAGCAAAAAACATGAGAAGGGCATGATACAGCTATGCCAGAGAACTCCCATGTGGATAAATCCATCTTCTTTAAGGCTTACAGAACTTAGAGCTTTTTCCTGTCCTAGATATCCAGCCCCATGTAGCAAGTGTGCTAGAATTACTACAGTGTTTGAACCTATAATGACAATAATGTGTTAAGTGCTGCCAGACAGAAGTTATGTGAGGGGACTGTCATTATCAGTATATAATCATTAACCCTTTCCTGTGGCAATCTCCTTTTTAGCGGTTGCTTCAACTGTATTTTTAGTACTCTGCCTTGTATGATTTATTAACTCAGAACATCATGGCTTTCAAATGAAATATCTCTGCAGTTGTTCTTTTAGGAAAATGGACACCTTATTTTTCTAAGACTGATAGATGGAAGGACTGTGTTGTCTCATTTCACTTTCAACAAGTTCAGGGTTTTTAGACTAAGCTAATTCCAGTTAATTAGTAGTTTGCTTCATCTAGTCCAGCATGTAAATTTGCGCTTTCCTTTACTGCTGGGCTTTTTCTCACCACACCTTGCACCTGTCCCTTACCCCCAAATCTGTGTGTTTACAGGGATATTCAGCCTTCAGCCCATATGTCACAAAACCAATTGCTGACCTTCACACACTTCGTCATATTTTAGAGAGCTCCATAAAAAGCTTTGGCAGCAGGGATAAGAGAACTGGATTTTTATGTTATTGCCGATATGGCTTGTTCTAATTCCTGTAGTTTACACTAAAAGCTCTGACTCTGACTCAGCTTTGCTGGTGGAAATTTATTTGCACAGGTTTTGGCCTTGATTTAGAGACAGAGCAATAAACTGTAGCCTAAGGGCAAAAAGAGATTAAAATTAATCAGGGAAAAGGGAGAATTGTGCCAACTAGGAAAAGGGGGAATTTCCAGGGAACAATAACATTACCATACACTTGCCTAGCATTCTTTATTTGATTATCTTGAAGTGCATTACGAGAATTAATGGAACCTCATAACTTCCTTGTGAGGCAGGTACTGCGTTACGATACTGATTTGCAGATGAATAAACAAGGACATCATGCAATCCTGTGACTCTCAGCAAAATCATAAATGTTCTTAAGGGAAGATTGGGAAGGGGAAGCAAAGACAAGCTAAGATACCATAGACTGGTATGAGCTAGTGAACCACCCATGCAGTGCTGTCTTAATTCCGCATGGCTGCCCGACATTCCTCTCCTGGAAAGAATTGGGTTTGAATGTGAAGAACAGGGCGTTAAAGAACCTCCCTCCCCGGGCCCCAACAAAACAGGTTTAGAGACCTGGTATTTCACTTTGCTACTAGCTTACCACTTTGAACAGCGACCCCAGCCCTACTCTTGCTTTTCCCTCCCTGATACTTTGCTTTGTTTTTCTTGTTCCTCCAATGCAATTCAAACGAGTTAGCAGTGGCTTAGCTGGCTCTGCAAATGCAGGGTTCAGCTCCGCAGTCTAAAAATAATTTCCCACCTCTCATTTATTTGGCTATGGTATATTCTTTGGGGGGAAAAGATTTGGAACTGGGAAAAATCATGTATTTCTCAACCTTTAAAAAAGTAAGCGGCAAGATCATCAGTTGGTGACAGCATTGTATCTCCTGTGTTTGCCCCTGGGAAGCACAGATAGTGAGGGAAAAATGCTGTATTTATGCCTCATCATGAAGAGCTGGCTTGAGTTGCGTTGATTAAGTTGTTGAACCCTGCATGCCAAAATACATACCTTCTAATTGACATGAAAGCAGCTCTTGGCTTGGTATTTAGGATGTAACACTGCTCCTAGCTCAGGCTTGGTTTCCAGAATAAAGCACATTCTTTTCTACCATGCATGTTAATGCATTGTCCTCCTTCCTTCTCCTAATAGCCCGTGAGATTTGAACTTGGAGTCAGCAAAGTAGGGGCTTTGTGTAGCACAAAAGAACACCAGGTTTTTATCACACCATGCCTGTATAAAGAGCTGTTCAGCCATTCAGTTGCGGCTTGTATTGTGCAGCTGTTAATTCTGCTGCTGAGAACATCTTGCTGCTGACACTGAAGTGGTACCTGCAGGAAACACTGGCACACTGAGCTTTTCAGGAGGAGCTGGGCTTGAGGATTTGTCAGATCCCTGCGTGGAGAGCAGAGGTATTTTCTCTTCCTCTGCCTTTCCCACTCTAAAATCCTTGTAAATAAGTAACAAATTTTTGTCCACCTGCCAGCATCTGTTGTGGGATTTTGCACTATGATGTCTTCCCAATGCCATGAAGGTCCATGCTTTTTGTCTTCCAGGCCCACCTCTCCAGAGCTGAGTGTGGGGCTGTGGTGGGCAATGGCAGCACTGTGCTGCCTGGGTCCCTGAGTTAGGGGGGGGTGAGGCTTTCTCCCACAGTGGCCCTTTCTTCACTGAACTGATGGTCAGTATCTGGTCAGCCTCATCTATTTAAAGTCAGCTGAGCAGGGGTCCCAGCACTGGTGGAGAGGGTGCTTTGTTTGCTTATGAGCTAACAGGAAATTCAACTGTTTCCAGTTGAGCACAAACAACTGTGTGAGCACAGGGTGAAAGAAGTGTCTGAAATCCACATAAGGGAGGAGGATAAGGGACAATCTCAGCCTCATTCTGCCTCCAGGGCTAAATTTGGCTCTGTGCAACTGGGGGTACAATTCCCACTGTAGCTCAAGGCTGAAATTCTTCTGAGCAATTACTGCAAATGGCTATATTTCTAGCCTGGCATCCTAAAGAAACAAGACTTGTGTGATCATATTGCCTGTGTACACACAGTTGACAGCTCCCAGTAACTTGTGAAGTTTTGGGTTGACTTAGCCCAGGCTGCAAGTTAGTGGGTTTGCAAGATCCCTCCCAAACTCAGGAAAGCAGGTGAAAGAGTGCACCTTTGAAGAGGCCAAGGGCATGTGGGGAACTCTGTCTTTTTAAAGGCATCAGCATCAGGTCATAAATTCCTAACAACCAGGCTCCACTGGTGCCAGTGCTTGTTTAGTGATGACATTTCCATATAAATAAACAGAACATTCCTCCTGTAGGGTTGTGTGAAGCTGAATTTGGTATGTTGCATTTCGCAGTGCCCGACACATCCTATAACGTAAACTAGCAGACTAGCTAGTGCAGAATATTAATTTCATAAGGTCTGACTTGCTGGCTACACTCCCATTGACTTTATTAAATTAAATGGCAGTTTTGTTTGCCTATGTTTTTCAGGATCCAGACCCACAGTTTGCATGTTTTTAACAGTTTGGAAGTATAACACTGCATGGCTCCTGATCTTTGCCGTGTGGGATACTAACCTTGTGCACCTTGTGCAGGAGATGTAACCCCCATTAAATTAAGACATTAGAAAAAAAAAGCATGGAAAAAAGCATGGAAATCAATGAATGACTGACTGCGTGCAAGCATCAGCAGTGTTTTGGATAACAGCATAGCAGGCTGCTAAGTGATATACCAATGTCAAATATCTATATTTATATATGCTCAGGACTTAAATGTGCTCATCTTAAATATTTGTGCTTTGTTTGTTGCTTTTTCTTTTTTTTTTTTTTTTTTGGTGGTTCTTGAGAGGAGGAATGCTGGAGGCATGTCATTTGTGTTTCTGACTGGATCCTTTAAATACAGTGGGAATCTTTCCACTGACTCTTCTGAAAGCTAAACTCATACCTCGTTTTAAAAATTAACCTAGTCTTTCTTTCACTTTTGAGTGTTGTAGAAAACATTTAAAACACTTGAAAGTACAATTTCAGGCTTTAAAATGGAGCATTGTAGATCCCCTTCTCATGTGGAATTGATTTGATGTCTGGGACTGCCAAATTCCAGTCTGACACAAATTGCAACAGCTGAGTTACAATTTTTAAATCAACCCTGAAGATGAGGGATTTATAATGGTTTCATGGGAAGGATGTTTATCTTTGCAGTTGTATGAAAATAGAGGTCTATTCCATGTAGACTTGTCTACCCAACTCCCGTGAGGCAAGTTAGGTGCATATTGTGTTGGGCCTGCTTTATATATCCTTGCTCTGTCCTATTTCTTGCAGATTCCTGTTCCACTGCCTGTGTTTTTCCCCCAACTCTGTCCTTCCTATCTTGCTCTTCTCCTATCTCACCTTGAGGCTTAGAAGTCTTTTCCTCTCCTTGTGGGCCATTTTTCAATTCTCTCTGATGCAGCCACTGAGTGAGGTGTGCAATAGTGCTCTGCAGGAAGACATTTTCCTGTGCTTTTATAACAAGTCCCTGTGCTGCAGGCAGCAAACTCCATTACTATGTAAGTCAAGGCACACATGGATATACACAGTAACTGGGCCCAGACTCCAAATCCATCATCATTGAAACATAAGGACATTTCTCATGCCCAGGCAAAATTCACTTGGCTCAGTAAGTCTCCAGGGTTTTTTTGTTTGGATCTCACAAGAGTGATTTTGTTTGGTGGACCACCTGCCTTCTCACCCATGATCTAAAAGCTACTTCCTTTCCTTTTCACTTATGATTAAATTGCATCTCTGGGACAACTAGTAATTGCTAACATAGAAAGAGTGCATATAAGATAGTATTTAATGTATTTTAATGCATTTTAGATGGCTTTGTGACCAGAGAGGTGCTAACAGAAATGATGGGGAATTGTTTTTTCATCCAGTAGTGACCCATGTGACAAACTGTGGACCTGTGTTTGGATGTAGCTATCCTACTGGGACCTGCAGTCATCCTCTGAGCCAGATGCTGGGAGGGCAGCATCATTGCCTCCTTTAATATATGGCATCAGTCAATACACAGGCTTCCTTCTGTGTTTTCCTCTTCTTGAATTATTTCTTAAGATTAAAAAGTTGATGAGTTAGAAAAGGAACAAAAAAACATACACCCATGAGACCTAATTTCCAAGCACAGACTCAAAATGAAAATGAGTGTGAAACACAATAGTAGCTTTAACGATGTGTTTCTTAATCTTCAATTCCTCCCATCCAGCTGACGTTCTTCTCTAATTTCCACTTTCTTAGGAATCTCCTCTGAATCTTTTCCCTTTCTTCTCTCTTTGCCTGTAATTGCCTTCCTTCAATTCTAAAGATTCCTTTACACATATCTGTATCTGTCCTATTGTCTCTCAGTCTTGTTGCAGCTATATTCATATTGAAATGTCCTTCTCATCTTTGTATTTTTTGCTTCGTCTTCCATTTGCCAATCATTTTTCTGCCCCCATGCCCAAATGCCACGACAGCTATCCCTCCCTAGCTGGCTTCATCTGTTTGAACCTCCAGCTCCTCAGTTGTCGTGTTTTTTTTCCTCTGCTTCCCAGTGCCTGTACTCAGGTGTGCTGCTTTTTTTTCCCACTTTAGCCTTGCTCTTCCCCATTTCTTTCCCTGGTTTTCCATCCACTATGTGTAAATATAACTGTAAATATAACTTCAGCCACTTCTGGGTTGTTGGTTTTTGTGGTTTTTTTTTTTTGTAGGAATTAGAGAGTAGGATTTAATCTCAAGTGTAAAATGCATTTTGGAGATGGTGGTGGTGATTCGTGCCTCCTTCTCACATTAGGCGCACACTTACTATTTAGTCAGGAGTCTAGGAAATCCCTGGCATGGGAGGACTTTGGACATTGGTTCTTCTGTTGATGGATGTTATTGGATCAGTATTACCTTAAAAGCATTATATTATGAGAATAGATTAAGACAGCAACCACATAGCAGTGGGGTGTAGAGGGATGCAGCCAGCATCAGCGTAAAGGGTTGCTGGAACTTCTAATGCTGCATCATCTTTCTGTATCTTCACATATGCTCAGCTGTCTTTATACCTCTTTTGTGTTGGTCTTCACAGTAGTTTCCACAAGACCTAAACCATAGTCCATGTAGGAATAGTGCTTGAATTTTATCTCTCACTGTACATCCCACTTGATACCATACTAACCTGTACAATATTGCCTAAATACCTGCTTCTGCAACTGCTCCCCATAGTGAAGTCAGTGGGATTTCTGCATGCCGAATGAATGCCAAACGCCACTACTTCAGAATATAAAAGCTTCCCAGGAGCAGGGAGTGCATCTCTCTGTGTCTATACAGTGCCGAGCACACAGCTGGTGCTCAATAAATAATATATGTATAGGCCTGGTAGGGATTGACTGCTCATCTAGTGCAGCTGATGTGAGACATCTTTTTGTGATAAGAGGCAAAGCATTATCATTTTTACTAGTCTATTTTAGAATTTAGGCTTTAAATGATGAAAGTATTAGCCAGCTAGTTCTGAGGGAGCTCATTTACACCACCTTCACACAACATGTCCCATGTTTCAAGTGACAGGATAGCTAGTTCTCTCCAGCTGAATGCATAGTGATTAAACTGTCTGGGCACCAGCAGTAGGCAGACATTGAACAGATCATTACTAGGATGGCTATAATTACAGAGTCAAAGCAGCCCCTTGCAGTGCACTGGTAATCTGCTTTGAAAACTGGGGGCACAAAGGCATATCTCCTTTATGTGTTGTGGCCCAAGCTGTGCAAAGTAGCTGCAGATTTTTATGTTATGTCAGACATGTCTTAAGCGGTTAACTGCTTCTGTCTGCTGTTTGGAAGCTGGCCTGTTTTCCTGGCCAGGGGATCCGAGATGGAAATAAGTGCTGAGTAAAGGGCTGTTAAAAAAAAAAAAGGAAAAAAGTATAGCTATGACACCTCCACAAGAGCTCTCATGGTATTGCTTTAGTCATTAGCTGAGTGGATACTTGAGCTTAATCAGTATCAAAGGGACATACACAAAGTCATCTATTTCATTAAGCTAATTTGCATGACTAGGCTTACCACGAATCAAATTTTCATGTATGGTCCATCTTGCTGTCAGCAAAATAAGGGGCAGGGGGAGGAGTAAATGTTGAGCAATGCAAGACTGAGATGTGGTGGTGTTTGTTCCTTTTTTCAGAGATACCTGCTAAACTCTCCATTGCTTTTGGGTATTAACAATACAGACTAGTAAGCTTTATAAAGTTTATTTTTAGTAATTTCTACTTATAAATCAAACTTAAAAAGCTTTATTAAGTGCAAGATCTTCAAAGCAGTGCATAGTTAGGCTTTCAGTCGCTGCAGTTGTTGAAGAAGAAGGTAAGTGTTAGTTTGGGAGGAGGTAACAGGAGAATTAGAGTAGTTAGCTAAAATAGACCTTTAGCCTCCTCTGGTCCCTGGGAGACATCAATGGAGTGTTTTGTGTGTAGGTTCACACAACATTGCAGTCCCAAGGGAATTGCTGCTGCTGTTTAGATTTTACCAGATATAGCTGTGGCTTTAACAGAAAGCTGTAATGTGCTGAGATGGCTGTTCTCCATCTTCTGTTCTAAAAGTCCCTGGTGCTCATGACACTCTTCTCCTTCAGAGCTCAATCTTTCTTTTCTTTTCTCATTATTTTCTCATTTATTTTTTTCTTTTCTCATTTCTCATTTCTTTTCTCATTTCTCATTTCTTTTTTCTTTTTTTTTTTTTCATTTTTCTTTTTTCTTTCTTTTCTCTTTTCTTTTTTCTTTTCTTTTTTCTCTTTTTTCTTTTCTTTTTTCTTTTCTTTCTTTGTTGTCTTTTTTCATTTTTTTCTTTTCTCTTTTCTCTTCTCTCTTCTCTTCTCCTTTCTCTTCCCTTTCATTCCCTTCCCTTTTTCTCCCTTTCTCTCTTTCTCTCCTTTCTTTCTCTCTTTCTTTCTGGTAATATTTAATATCTTCCTTCTTCTTACTTCCAGAATTAAAACTTAATGACTGTTGAGTGAAACCAGATTCTTTTAGTTGTGTCATGTAATAACTGTTTGCATGTTAAACCTTCAATTTGTCCAAGACATTGTGACTGAGGTTTGCTTTTAAGTGTGAATTTGTTGTGATTATTAGATTATTCTATTTAAGCCCAGCTGGTGTAATCTAATAATTAAACATAATTTAACTTGATTGATTAGACAGAATGAGGAAATCTTTCTTAAACCAACTGAAAAATTGGGGGCATCATGTCTCTTTGTAACTGAAGCAAGACTGAGTGGTTGATTCTGCAGTCCCTTGCCAGACACTGCCCAGGGTTTTTCAAACATTAATGTTTCTACAGTCTGTTGTTTAGGAGAAAGATTTGATAATAACTCTTTTGTTATTTGGGTAGCTTTTGCAGGTATAGCTAAAGAAATGTAGCTCTTACTGACCAGTTGGTAACAATGGAAAAACTAAACAAATGCAGGAATATGAGTTTAATGTGAGATGAATCATTGTTTGTCTGTTTGTGCTTCTTGAACTACAAAACTGTACTCCGAAGCCATGTCCCTGCTGAAACAGAAACTGCAAGCAATAACTCATCTGTCTGGGAGAATGCATCCCATGTGTGTGCATGTGTGTGTGACTCAGTTTTTAAGGACGTGGTGCTGGGCTGGAGGTCAGCAATTAAATGCATTTGTTTGAGCCCAAAACGTTGATCTAAGCAGTTTGGGATGTTGGAAGTCAGTAACTAGGGATGCTGTTATGCTGTAGAAATGCTGTCAATATTTTTACAGTTTAGTAACTAAAATATTTGCTTAGGGAAACAACAGGGCCAAGGAAGACCTGTGTATTTCAATGAGGAGAACTGCAGGTGGGGACAGTTTCTCTTATACTTGTAAAAACTAAAAAACACCAACCACTCTCCTTTATCCACACGTGTATGTGTTGTCTATGTGGATTGTAAACTTTTCAGGACAAGGCCTTTTTTTCTTAAAAATTGCACAGCACCTTGAATTCTTGGGGTAAAATAGGAAAAACAACTAAAAGGAAAAATACAGTGCAGTAATATATCTGCTGGTGAAGATACTTTTTTTGGTTTCAGGTTTTTTCTGCTGATAGCAGTACTTTAATCCCAAGCAGTATTTTGCCATACTAGTTGTAGCCCAAACTTTATTATTGCACCAGTGACAGACAGAAAGTAGCTTACAGCATCCTAGTTTATAGTTAGTTCCGAGCAGCAATAGGAGTGATAGCATGGACAGGACTGCATAGCGCACTGCTTCATTCAGTTGATGCAGGACATTGGTTGACTGTAGATGCTGTGTGACAAAGCAGCAATCAGTAATCAAATTGCTATTGTAGGAAGTCATCAATTCATCTATTGTATAGATTTGCAAAGTCAAAGAGAAAAGGGTATAAGAAAGAAGAAAGATGGAAGACTGCTTGCTGCTAAATAAGCTCAAAGGAGAGGTTTCTTGCATTCAGAACTGTGTTACCTCTGAAGTTGTATCTGGTTTTGCTAATTATAGTTGCTTTATTTCAGGCCTGTCATAAAAGAGAGCATACCTTTTGTCTGCGTTTACATTAGAAATACCTTGAAAGCAGCATAGTGGAAATGAAAGGTTTTTATAGAGTTTGTGTGTGTTGATTCATGCATTACAATTAATCCTACTTGAGAGAGATCTAGGAGGGAGGACTCTACAGAGGATGTGTGGCTTAGCATTTTTGTCCTAATATGCTTGACCTTGTGTATTTCTAAGCACGCATAGCAGGAGAAGAGGCTGAAGTGGAAGTTGTGATGAAAAGATTTCTGACCTCATTTGCATTTCCAGTCAGGCAAAATTCTTCTGGATGACTGTGTCCTGCCTCTGGGGAGCGCACAGCAGGGCAACGCGCTTTGTTCCTGGCAGAGGGAAATGGTTGTCTTCGGCAGGTTGGGGGAATGGAGGCTGCCTAGCTCTATCAACTCAGAAAGAGCAGGGCAGTTGATCTGTCTCTGTGATGAAGAAAGAAGGAGCACACCTTGTGAGCTCTAGGAGGAAACAGCTTTCTCTCCATCTTCTCCATTGTCCAGCCTTTTGGGGAAAGCTCTTGCATCTCTCTGTGTTGGTTTCTCCATATGAAACTTGCCTACAGAGCTTACCAGCATTCAGCTAAGATAAATTAAGGCACAAGTCAGCTTCATTAAAATGTACATTAAGAGGTATATTCCAAGTTTAGTCATCCTTTGATCATAAAGAGCTGGGGGTTTTTTGTTTATGTGAAGCACTAGCAATCTTCTTAAAGCTGTCCAAAAAAGGAGGGAAGGTACCATCTGTCTCCACAAGCTTGCATCAGAAATAAGGTTCTCAGCTTTAGGGGAATGCAAGGGTGTGTGTAAGTAAGGGGAGTAATCTGTTCTGGTGTAAGGAAAGCCAAATCTGTTCTTGCATGAGGAAAGCCAAGTCCTTTTACAAGAGACAGACCCTGTGTGTAAGTGCCTGGAAGGCAAGGGATTGTGGAGAGCTCCTCAGGATTCAGAAGGGGAGTGAACAAGCATTTCTCACAGCCTGTATCAAGGAGGCATCAGAGTTGTTAGCCTCAGAAACCAATTCCAGTCTTTATAAAAGCACTTATTTTAGAGCATTGCTGACTTGCAACTTCATCTTGCTACTCATAGATTTGTATTGCCTCTCCCAGCTGCAGGCTTATCCATGCAGAGACTGTGCAGTTTGTGTCTTCCTGTTCAAGGCAGCAAATAATACTTTTAGGACACCAGGGAAAAAAGTATGGTTAGTTGATGAAGGGAAGAGAATTGGTTTCTAGCTCTAAATTTGGGAGGGGACATGTGGGAGGCACCAATAATCAATGAGGTAACTGTAAGTTATCAGTTTCCACCTGTTTTCTTCTGGTTTTTAAACATCTAGGAACATAAGCAAATTCTTTTTTTTTTTAATTATTTTTTTATCTAATAAAATGTTTCTTCAGCATGTTCTGAGAGTGCTGTTTCTTCTGTGGCTGAATACATTTCTGAATCCACTGAGATAAATAAAGGTCTTTCTCCTTTGTGGAAGTGTTGTGGGAGCATGGAGAAGCTCTGGGCTGTTTGTCCCATTGAGGTACGTACCTCTATGGCTGGTGTCCAGGAAGCTATTTCTGACAAACCTGAGGCAAAGCAGTTGTCAAATAACAGGGTCCCTCAGGGCTTCCAGAAAAGATTCTGTAGGTTAAGTATGTTCTTTCAAAATTACATTTTTCCATCAGAAGAGGGGAATGCCTGAAGAGATGGGCTTCAGAACTCTTTGTAGTACTGCAAGTCATTAGGAGAAGTCTTCTTCCAAAAAGCTTTTTCATAGAGCCATCACAGAGCATTTTGTAGGTGGTATTGGTCCTGTTGCTCAGAATATATCCATGTATACAGTCACAGACACTGCAAAATTGACTTTTCCACAACCACAGGTTGAAAATGGGGACATCCATTTGCAAAGAACAGTGTCATATTTAAAGCTGATATAGTGATGTTTACCACAGAAGAGTAATACCCGTGAGATTTTGTTTTGACTTCCTTATAGGCAAATTTTAACAAGAAAAAAATGCAGCATGGGATATGACCAAGAGCATCTAATTTGCTTACTTTAAGAAAGCAAAAATTCAGACAAAAAAAATTTCTTCTTTTATAAGATGAAGTATAACCTCAAATTTCACAGGAAATTTGGATGTGATATTTCCCTTTCTTCACATTATTTGGGAGATTTTGCCCAGAAGCCATGTAAAGTTAGCAGAATTACGCTAAGTCTTTAGGTAAGGATGTGTACTTTTATAAGGATTAAAGAATTAAATATATACAATTCCCTATAACTGGAAGGCTTATAAATAGATAAAGCAGCATCACCTGCTAATTGATGCAGATGGAGTGAGTGGTAGAGCTGCTACAAGTCTTTCTGAAGTCCACTGGGAATCCGTACTTCACAATCTAGCAGATGTCAGTGTCACCATTTGCACTGGCATAAATGAAAATAAGCCAATGCCATTTAGTTGTATCTGCTGTGTGACTGTGCTGCAAACTGGAGACTCACTGCCCTGTGGTACAATCAACCATAATCTGCTAGACATCATTCATATAACGTAGGCAAGGCTTGACACGGGGTTGCTGAATTGGAGTCCGGTTGAGAACATCACACCTTGATGTCAACCTGGATCTCTTTGAGCTTTTCTAGTGAGTTCAGCATGGCACATGCATACAGCCTTCAGTCTCTTTAAAAAGTAATGTGATTTTTGATTTTTTGGTCTAAAGTCCTCTGTGTTTTGTTTATTTTTCTCTTCTATCTGCTGGCAGGAATTTGGGTCTTGGCTGTAGATCAGCTCCTGGCGGCTGATCAGCTAAATGTCCACATTATTGAGGCCAACCCAAAGTCAGAGGAAACTCTCTCTGCAGCATTTGATATAAATCACATGAGCAGCAGAACTGCAGATTAAGAAATAACAGCAGCAGTTTGCCAGCTACACTGTCTTCTTCCTTGTTCCTACACAGGAATTTCTGTTCTCTCAGGCAAGCTGAGAAGGATCATTTAGGTTCAAACACACCTGGCAGGTTTGTTAAAAACCTGTAACTCTGTGTGCCTACTCATCAAGCAATCTTGCTGAATTCACATAGATGCACTTAGATAATGAGCCACCTCTTTTCTTGCATCCCCCACCTTTAAGGAGTGAAGTTACAGGGAGTGGGGAGGAGAGGAAGAGGTTTGGGAATAGGTCTTTGGTTGTCTGAGAAAGCTTTAGTATTCCAGTTAGAGCCAAACTTCTTCAGTGAACCCAGGAGTGAGAGATTTCTTGTCCCAGTACTGGTGGATGTTACTGCCTCACTGGGATGATGCCTGCATTCTGTCTGTTGCGTAGTGTGGGTTTCTTCAACTCCAGAAAATTAGCTGAAATATTAGTAATGATGTTTTCAGCATCAGTCATTAACTGTGTGCTGGTGCCGTGAAAATTACTTCTCTTCCCGTGTATGTGATTTATTTGCAGTCAGAACCTGAATGCAGCCAATCATTCCTAAAATAGCCGTAGGAAGCATGAGTAATATAGAAACGTCTTTGTCTTGCTGGGGGGTTTTGAGCTGCATAGCTGAGCGTGCCCTAGCACAAGACCTGGAAACAGGCTGCTGTCTCATCTGGGTGACAGTCTGGATTGTCCTTTGCAAAAACCCCGCACGTGGTACCGAGAAGGCAGAGGATATTTCCCGCAGAAGAGAATGACTTTGCCTTGCTCTACCAATGAGCCAGAGAACAGATTAGAGGCTTTTCCTAACCACAAGGAAGCTCATCCATCATGCCCCATTCAGGCAGTCATACTCAGTGGGCTTGTTCTCTCTTGCTACACTGAACCTTTTTTTTCCACAGCATTTCCAAAGAAGTAGAGCACATAATAACAGAGCTATTGCCTTTGTAACTTGTACTACAGGCATTTGTCAATGCTGCTTTGACTTAATTTTCTATGCTGCTCTAATTCCTTCATGCTGTGCTAAGAAGCAGGTGTGAACAAATGTGTAAGGATGCTTGTATTCTTCAGTATATGGGTGAATGTGTGTCAGAAGAAGAGAGTAGTGTATTTATGTGGTGCAGGGACTTATCTCTGGCTGGCTGTAATCTTTTGGGTTTTTTTTTTTTATTTTTTCTGACCTACATCACCTCAATTTTAAGTTTGCCCTTGAAATCACATTAGATAGTTCATGTTTCCTCTCAGAAACAGACCCTCAGTAATTAAAAGGATCTTACACTGTTCTATTAATTACAGGAATTGAATTTTTTATATTCAGAGGTTAATTCATGATATCTGCATATAGCATTTTCTCTTAAAATAAACTGAATTACAGTAATTAACCTTGTCCAGGTTAACAGACAATATCGTTTATCTTAGCAGTATTCTGGAAGTTGGGTTTCTTAGGTATCTCTTGGCTTCTTGCTTTGCCTACTGTTTTCTTCATAACCCTGAAGTGGTGAAGAGTAAAAAAATGTGTCATTCACATATTGAGGTGATTCCCTTCACTCAGACTGCATTCTTAAGGAAAGGGTATATGATGTAAAATCTGGAGGGTTTGGAGCATGAATCTAGGCACAGCAAAGCTCAGGGTCTGCTACTTGCAGCTAGCAATTATTAGCAAACTGCAGGAACTGGATTATTGCAAGCATCATGCTCATCTCAAAGGAAAAGCAAACTACATGGATTTTCTGTCTCAGCATCAGATTTATTCTACTCCTTTATGGTCTCTGAAACTATCAGCAAAAAACATTGGGCAACAAAGAGTAATCATGGAAGACAGAGATCTATGATTTATTTTTTTTTTTGTAGTTTTAAAACAGAATCTTTCCTGTGATATTTGAGCATTTTAAATTTGGGTGAATGTCTGTGAGTGTATTGGCACATGGCTGGAGGTCTAAGGGAGAGAGATGTCAGAGGCAGTGCTGAGAGACAATGTTCTCAGTTAATTTGATTGTTTTCTTGGCACTCAGAGTCTTCTGGGAGTTTTGCCCTACCTACTTGTGCTTATCCACAGGTATTTTTAAAATTTCCCTTAGGATTACATTTGGTTTGTGTACATTTTTCAGTTTTACAGTAATCTATTTCATGCTTTTCTGCAAGCTGCCAAGAAACCTGGAAAAGAACTGATTTCATAAACAAATTAGGGGGTAAAATTCTAAATACATATTGAAAATATTCTTGCCTACCTGCATTTTTTTATCAGTTAGGGACAAACATAACTTCCCACGATGAGTTTGCCTGATTTCCAGAAGAAAAAGCCTTATCCTTTTATCTGCCTGTACGAGTCAGCTTGCATGACCACAGTATGTCTGCATACGCTTGTGCTGAACGGGGTTCTTCATAATGCAGTGCTGAAGTTTGTACTGAATTTTTTGGCTGCCATGACTAGAAAACTTAGAAGGAAAAAAAGAAACTTCTAGAAGGTGAAAGCAAGGACGGCCGGCCTGGGAAGAATAAAGGGACGCTGCCTGGGTAGCTAGGGATCAGGTCAGGAAAGCTAAGGCCCAGTTGGAATTGAGTCTGGCCACGGATGTTAAAGATAACAGGAAAGGCTTCTATAGGTATGTAGCAAACAACACACAGCATTATTAATTAGCTGGGCTCTCTCCGGAAGCTATCACGAGAACTGGCTACCCTGGATTTGGAGAAGGCTGAGGTTCTTAATGACTTCTTTGCCTCAGTCTTCACAGGCAAATGCTTTGACCACACCACCCAAGTCTTGGAAGGCAGACACAGGGACTGTGAGAACAAAGACATCAGGCCCACTGTAGGAGAGGATCAGGTTTGAGACCATGGAACATGATGAAATCCATCCACGGGTCCTGAAGAAGCTGGTGAATGAAGTTGCTCAGCCACTGTCCATCATATCTGAAAAATCATGCCAGTTAGGTGAAGTTCCCAACAACTGGAAAAAGGGAAATATAACCCCCATTTTCAAGAAGGCGAAAACAGATGACCTGGGGAACTACAGACCAGCAGTCTCACCTCTATGCCTGGCAGGATCTTGGAGCAAGTTCTCCTGGAAGGCATGCTAAGGCACATGAAAAACAACAAGGTGCTTGGTGACAGCCAGCATGGCTTCACTAAGGGGAAATCCTGCCTGACCAATTTGGTGGCCTTCTATGATGGGGCTGCAGAACTGATGGACAGGGTAGAGCAGCTGACGTCATCTACCTGGACTTGTGCAAAGCGTTCGACACTGTCCCACACGACATTCTTGTCTCTAAATTGGAGAGACATCAGTTTGATGAATGGACCACTCGGTGGATAAAGAACTGGCTGGATGGCCGCACACAAAGAGTTGTGGTCAACGGCTCAATGCCCATCTGGAGACCAGTAAAGAGTCGTGTCCCTCAGGGATGCGTGTTGGGACCAGTCTTGTTCAGCATCTTTGTCGCTGACATGGACAGTGGGATTGAGTGCACCCTCAGCAAGTTTTCTGACGACACCAAGTTGAGTGATTCGGTTGATAAGCTGGAGGGAAGGGAAGGGATACAGAGGGACCTTGACACGCTTGTGATGTGGCCAGATGCCAACCTTATGAAATTTAACAGTGCCAAGTGCAAGATCCTACACGTGGGTTGGAGCAATCACAGGCACAGCTACAGGCTGGGCAGAGAAGAGATTCAGAGCAGCTCTGAGGAGAAGACTCGGGAGTGTTGGTCAGTGAGAAACTGAACATGAGCTGGCTTCAGTGTGCGCTCACACTCAGAAAGCCAACCGTATCCTGAGTTGCATCAAAAGGTGCGTGACCAGCAGGTCGAAGGAGGTGATCCTGCCCCTCTACTCTGCTCTCGTGAGACCTCACTTGGAGTATTGTGTGCAGTTCTGGTGTCCTCAACAGAAAAAGGACATGGATCTGTTGGAACAAGTTCAGAGGAGGGCCATGAGGATGATCAGGGGAGTGGAGCACCTCCCATATGAATATCGGCTGAGAAAGTTGGGGTTGTTCAGCCTGAAGAAGAGAAGGCTGCATTGAGACCTCATAGCAGCCTCCCAGTATCTGAAGAGGGCCTCCGAGGGTGCTGGGGAGGGACTCTTCATTACAGACTGTAGTGATAGGAATGGGGTCATGGGTTTAAACTTCAACAGAGGAAGTTCAGATTAGATGTAAGGAAAAAGTTCTTTACTGTGAGGGTGGTGAGGCACTGGCACAGGTTGCCCAAAGAAGTGGTATCCTTGGCAGTGTTCAGGGCCAGGTTGGACAGAGCCTGGGCAACATGATTGTGTGAGGCATCTCTGCCCATGTCAGGGGGGTTGGAACTAGATGATCTTAAGGTCCTTTCCAACCAGAACTGTTCTATGATTCTATGATCAGATGCGTTATGCAGACATAAGAGGATTGGAAATTAAGTTTTCTAACTGGTTACAGGATGAAGAAGGACTGCAATCCATTTAAGTATATACCAGCAGTAAAAAGAAGTGCTAAGTACTGGGGGAATCTGACCTGATGATTTGGTTGAGTGGTAGGAATTGTTTTAGGATTACCGCCTAATCCTAATCTTATGTTTACAGCAGTCATGTGGCAGATGAGACGATGTCTGCAGGGCTGTGTTTAACTTCTTATTAGTGGCAATTGTCGATATTGTTGTGAAAATGTATCAGGCTTCTTGTTTCATCTTTGTTCTCTAAAGGGAGAGGAAAACAAAGGGAGGCCACATTTCTTTCCTATTACAGCTTTGGGTCACCTGCAGCTACATAATTCTTACACCATCGTTACATGAGAGAATGGAAGGTCAGTTGCCTGGCACTGATATTTCCCAAGCAAAGTGAGTGTTGGGGAGAGTAATGGTGTTTCTGTTAGTGTATCTGTTTTCTATTAAGCATGCTGAGATAAAACAGCAAAGTATATATTAGAGATGGCGTTCTCTCCTGTCAAAAGGCAGTGATTGCTACATTTAGCTCTTAAATCAATCCAGAATCTTGACAGAGGTTTGCTGAAGTCCCTCAAATAATCAATAGAGCTATTTTTATCTCTTAAATGAGTGAGGCTTTTAAAAATAATAAAGACATCTTTGTAATGACCAACCAAGCTGTTCCAGATTTAGGTCTGTTGCTCTGTGTGGTTGAGGGTGGTGAGTGAAAGGGGTTATTTAGGCACTGCCTTTGTTCTATTCTGCAGGTTTATAACCCCAAAAATAAAATTGAAAATGTTTCTGGCAGTCATCCTCCCTGCACAGATGGCTTTCCTCCCAGTTTTGGCAAGCCTGATTTCAGTATATAACTGAGCAATTATTAGAAAGTGAAATATTGCATGATATAATACCGTTATCACCACGGTCAACATCATGACAAATGGAGTGTTCATTGTTTCTGGTACTGTGTGAGAGACCTAGTGCCACTGTGGTACCCCTGCCTTTAAAACCTGTAAACGTGTACCGTTGCTACTGCTGGTGATCTGCAGATAGAGGGACAGAACAGAGCAGATGCTTTAGCAAGGAACTGTGGCCATTTTCTCATTTGCGTTGGCTCTATATTTCAATGCAAATACCACTGAACAGGTGGCTGATGAGGCCCCCGTGGACTGTTTACAGTAAAGGTTACAACCAAAATCGATAGGCCTGAGATGCTTCTAATTCCATCTGGGAGATGTTCATCTTCCATCTGACTGTTCCCGCTCTGAACAGCAGCATCCTATTAACGCTGCAGTCATCAGGGATGTCTCACTCGGGTCAACAGAAGGTTTCTCCTATTTAGGCCTCCATTTGTTCTTTACGTTTTCTTTCTGCACTTCACTGGATCGAGCAGTAATGTTGATCTTGACAAGACAGGTTGCCAGCATTAAGCATGCTGGGTTTTGCCTACTGACTTGACACCTGCTACTACTGTTCGGCAGGCCGGCACTCATCACTGCTGCCTGGGGGTTGTCCAAATCTTTTCAGCTTATCACTTACTGAAGCAGGAGCTAGTAATGTTACATATCATAGCCGACATTATTGTGCGTGATGTATGGCCTTGTAAAGTTGCAAATGAGGGAAGAGGGAAACTGGTAAGGATTCCCATTTGCACAAACCTGACCAAAATAAAGAAGTACTACTGAAACTTGCATGAAAAGTACTCTGTATTTTGACTGGAATTTTATTTTAGACATGCATTTTTGCAAGTCTGAGTGGGAAAATCCACATGGTCCATGTGTCTGTGTTTCATCAAATTAGCAAGGAAATTTTTATTATTCTTTTTAATGAAAGTTGATGCTGTTCCTTACTATATGTGGCAAAATCATTCTCATTGGTGTCTATCTGGCAAAATCATTCTCATTGGTGTCTATCCCTTGGACCTAATAGTCACATCTGGCATGGAGCCTACAGCAGCTGGGCAATGAGTAAGCAGTACTGAGTCCAATTAAAATGGTAGTAAAGTGTGTATGACAGAGGGCACCTATGTATTCCTCTTATAGTCAGGGAGAATTCTTTTATACATGCCAAAGATGAGAGAGAGTGCTTCATATACATAATCCAGGGTCAACAGGGATGCTGGACAGCTTGGGACTTCCTTTGGGCAGTGCCTCCCTCCCCTCACCAGCACTCAGAAGCAACCCCTTGTTATTGTATAATTTGAAGGAGTATAAGTTATTACCCCCATGCATTCGCACACCGGCCTCTCTGGCATAAGGGCCAGCTACCTGGAGTGCTAAAGCGATTTTCTGGCCACTTGAAATGAATGGCCAGCTGTAGAGACAACAGGAGCAGAGCAGGAGAGAAAAGATGAATGATAGCCGCATCATAAGTCACAGAAAGATGTTGGAGGTTAGTAGCAGTGATGGGCACAGAGCTGGCATTAAGTCTCAATGGCCACCTGCACCACCATTCAGGTGACTGAGCAGCAATTGATAGAGAAAGAGCAACATGAGCAAAAAAGCTGGCCATCCCAGGCACTGTCCTGCCATGTGCCAATTCAGTTGCAGTGTCTGGCACTCCACACTGTGTCTTGCTGATAGACACTTGTGTCTCCTCTCTCTTGAGCTCCCTAAACACCTGCTGAGCTTCTGTTCATTCACATCTGTCTGATCCCCTTGGCACCACTCAGCCCAGGCATTTTGCATGATGCCTTCTGCTGCCATGTGTAGCCGTGCAAGGTGGCTGAGAGGCTACTAGCCCACCACCGAAACAGGCATCGACAAAGGATGCTCTCCTGAACAGCTCCACTGTGCTGGCCCAACTTCCCTCATTTTCTGGAACCTGCAGCCTGCAGGTTTTATTCATCTCTTTTTGCGTTGTTGTTGCATTATTCCTAATTCCTTTCTCTGTCTTGCACAGAACTCTTGTCCTTCACTTTTTAGAATCTGTGAATTTAAAGGGGTAAATAGCAGTAACAGCATCGTCCAGTCAGAGGTTTCCTAGTGGTTAGCCAAAAGAGATGAAGGACACTTGCCAGCGTTGCATGTCAAATCTTACCGTAGCAGGGAAACAGCAGTCAGGTCAGCCGACTGGTTTCTGCACTCTGCATTCAGCATGGCAAAGCATGTGCTGTGTAGATTAATGTGTACTTTTTTATTATGGGTAGGTAGATCTCGCTCTGTAAGTCTCTTTCAATGAGAAACTGAAGTAGGATTTGGGTTTCTGATTCACTTGTACGCCTTCAAAGCTCTTCCCACAAGAGAATCTCAGATCTTTTTGTTATCTCTGTTATGAAGCTCAGAACAGTTTCTTCCCTGCTTTTTGACGGTCCTTTTGTTTTTCCCAGAAATTGCTGAATATGGTGAGAATGGCTGTTTGCTGCGCATTTCCAGGGTCAGTTCACAGAGGCTGCTACTTTTTTGGTCATGAATTTTTCCTTATGCAGTAGTTGAAATTCATTTGGCTTCAGCTTTTAGTTTCCTCACTGTTTGGTTAAGTGCTGTTTCTCCTCACTAGAGTTACTATCTTTTTGAAGAGTAAGTTATTTCTACATGTTTATAGAAATAAAAGAATTTGTTGAAGACAGTCATGGCTTTTTATGTCCATTAGGTTTTCTGGTCTTGCTTCATGCGTAACACAGACCATTGAATTTTGTCTGGAAATTTTCACATTAAGCTTAATAATTTGTGTATCGAAATGCAGCTGTCGTGTATGAACACAACCCACCATGGTATAAAGAAGGTTTGTAATAAATGACTGTAACAAGGCCTGTCCATTACTGAGGAGGCTTACTGTGCCATGGGAAAATTCTGACATGGTTACATACTTGGATTTTACTTGGAATTATGCTGGGGTTAGCTGAACACACAGTGAGGCCAAAGCAACAAGATGGGAGGTTTTCTAACATGGAAGAATGTCCCTTTCAGTAGTTATTTATAGATATATCAATGCAGCCATTGCCATTGCTGTTGAATTTGTTTTCAAGATTAAATCTGGCCTTACACTTTTCTGGAGTTTACCAGGAAGTTAGCTCTTCCATTTAAGATTTTTCTTGCTGTTTGTACAACCTTGCTGGAACTTAGAAGCTGTAGATACAATAACCTGATCACTAGGGTATTATGGCAACAGCCTTGCAATCATTTCCAGTGGAATAGCCAAGCAGTTATTTTATATGCATTGCCACCCTGACCATTGTTTATTAAATGCTAAAAATATCAGACAGCAAAAAGCAGAGCTCATCAGGGTGGCCTCTAGATGGCTCAGACAGGCATGGATCACCACAGTGGGAGCCACTTGGCATGGAAAAATTAGACTTTTCTCCTTGGTTTGGAATGATCATTACTTTCCTAGCTTCAGAAACTCCCATCATGCCAGTAACATCGTTTTTATAAAATTAAATACCTCTATGTCAAGCGTCTATGTATGTGAAGGGGTACATGTATATGTATATTTATATGTATATGTATATTTATATGTATATGTATTCATAGGCTTTGAGTGATTAAATATAATAGTAATAACGACTATATTGCACCGGTATCCAAATGTCATACTTGGAGGTGGTTCGCCTTTTGGATGCAGTGTGCAAATAGAAAAGCTTATTCCATTTAGGAAGGCAAAATTTTGGTTTGTATATACATTAAGAGATCATATGGTTTATTTATACTTAGAGTATGACAGAAAGGAGGGAGCACAGAAATAACCAAACAGGTCATCTTACATATGTATTGGAAACCATCAATTTCAGAAAGAAGAATCAGAGCAGTGAAGTATCTTAAGTATCTTGCAGAAAGTTGTATTTGTATTGGTCTTGGGCATGCAAGAATCAGATTAGTTAGGAGTCTGAAACTTGGAAGAAATATCTTCTATTCCACCCACTCAATGGCTGCAAGTCATTGCACTAGACACAGGTTATAAAATACGCTCTTAAATATTTGCAGTGCTGTATTTTATTCTCATGACCACTAATAAAAGAACACCACCAAAACTCACTCTTCTTGTCACCATTAGTTTCCTTCACCAGGAGCAGTGATCATATTTTGAGTGGGGAGAACTGGAGTTCTCAAAGCAAGTTCTCCTCAACAGGTATGGCTTAATGCAGGCCAGGTTGAACATCAGTGGTCTACATTACATTGACTGGAGATCTCTCCATTGATGTTTGCAAAACTTTTGTGTGAAGACAGTGCCTGTACTTGCTCGGCATCACAGTCTAGTCACTCATGCTTCATCAGACACTGTGTTCACAAGCACTTTTGATTAGAAAGTCATTTCAGCACAGTTGCAAGTGAAAACATTTGCATCACTCCCAGGAGCCCAACCAGAGCTGAGTATTTGCTGAAAAGGAAATTTTTACTAAAAATAAGTGTGACCTTCTCGAATCAGCACTTTTCTGAAATTCCACTGAAACAGTGTGGCTCTCTCCACCATCGTAATAACAGCAAACCTTTATGTTTGAATAACTACCTCCTAGTAAAAGGCTGCCTTTGTATGCACCTTGAGTCCTACTTGATGTTACTTTATTGGCACCGGCATTAATACAGATGTGTAGTCCACTTGAATCATTGACAGATTGAAGTAGGTATTTTGCAAATACTGTTGCAAATTTGAACAATTATGTTAACACTACAGTAACAGAGAGTTATGCTTTTTTTCTCTCTTCTCCCTTTTTGTTACCCGGAACCTACCCTTAAGAATGACAGAGAATTTCATTTAGTTAAAACCCTATTTATCTAGTCTTTGTTAGAAGGCAACATGCCAGTTCATTAGTCAGTTAATTCTTTTCAGGTAAAATTAAAAAGATCTGGCCTTATCACATGTATGTGAGATGGCAAAGTAAACGTGCTGGGCATTGTTCATTTTCCTGAAAGCTGTCCCCCATGTATATTTACACAGAGCAGTACACAAGTCTGAATGAGAAGCAGGGAATCATGGTGCAGAATCACCCATGGGAAAAGTTTTTTAAGCTGTAAAGGGGAGTGGCAGCTATGCATCTTCAGTACCGTAATGCTTTCCTCATGGAGTACGCACACTGTTAGATGGTGGATGATGTGCTGATAGGGAGTAACAGAGAGAAGCTATTCTTATGCTCCAGAGCCTTACTGTGAGCCAAGTGCTTTGAATCAACAGCATGCAGGCTGAATGCAGTTTAAGTGGAAGAATTGGATTGCTTGGTAAGTTCTTCCCATTAAACCGTTTCTCCTCCTTCTTTCAGAAAAGAATTTTACATTGGACTGTAATGATTTCAAGAAGGCAAGAATTTCAGTCTGTTTGTAAATGAAGATAAGGCACTTTGTTTTGTCACTTTGCAATGTATTTACGGGGCAAAATTTTTAAAGCAGCAAAATTACATCTTGAAAAATTGGGTAGAGAGAAAGGATTTAATCCCTGTAATGTGTATATCTTACTCTTAATTCAAACCTTTTGAGGGAAAGTATGCTTTTAAGTATTATATTTACTTCTGCTGCTTATTTCTACCTGGGGCATTCCTAAGGGCCCCAGATGGCAACAAATAGAAAGAAACAGTGCCTGCCCCAGACAGCTAGGAGTGAAGAGAAAATGTAAGAGGTGATTAAAGAGAAAAATGAAGGAAACAGGTAAAGAAAGTGTCTGAAGGCAGACACAGCTGTGTCAGTAATCATACATAGCTATCGGCCTAACCGGTGCTAGATAGAAATGCTTCTCCTGGGGCTTGTGTGTACTATCTTCTAGTATGCATTCTCACATAAGGTATAGCAGAGAGTCAGTGTCTGCACTGTGTTTCATTTATTCTTGCTATTTTTATCCTTTGCCATCCATCTAATTCTTTGCTCAGTTAAGGTGTCAGTCACTGATTTACATTAAATTTTATTTTTTCTAGTCTCAGTCTAACTCAGCCTCTCATTTATTTTGTTGATAGATAGAGAGAATCAGCCAAGTTTCCAATTTGTGTGTTTGAATAGCAATAGGCAAACACAGAGTATAATAAATCGTTAGTCCTTATGGACTGTATTGCCCTACAATGGAGTCCCTACTCCAATCCAGTTATAGGAGCAAAAATTTCATTTGAAAGCAAATATCTGATAAAACAAATTAATTATTGTGACATTTTTAAATTGGGTAGAAGATGAGGAATTGACTGTCTATGAAATTACAAATGAAAACGCAACACTCCAGACTTGCTAATGCTTTTTTTGGCACTGAGAAAGGATTCTAGGTATCTAAGGTATCATAGGTATCTAATATTAAATGGTGTTGCAGAAGGGCAAGTTAGCACTTAGTTTGCCAAATTAAGTTTCAAAGACTATGTAGGTTATGAAGTTTGACTTTCTGCCCGTAAATCTTGAATGACTGACAGGGTACTGTAAAATAGTTTTGTTCAAAAGGAATCTTTGGCAGGCGGCATCAAAGGTTTGAAACTCTGGAAGGGATGAAAAGAAAACCCCACTTTTACACTAATTTCCCCTGCAGATCAGTGTCTCTGTGAAATCTGCCTGGGAATTATGAGCTATTTACTGTATTGTGTGTTGTTTTCTGTCACTGTTTCCAGAGGCCCCTGTGGTTCCTTTTATCTTAAAGATTTTGGGATATTTTTGTACATGAAATGTGAATGACTGAATGCGTCAGTGGAACATGGGGAAAAAATGCTGGGTTTAGACAGTTCTGTTCTCCCTTATTTCATCACAAGTTAGAGTACTGGTTTATGGCACCTAGATTTATGGGTACATATTTTTATGGTAAAGCCCAATGACATGTTATACATGCTCCATCAAGTTCTCTCAGTGTTTCTTCACTTGATTCACAACTCTGCAGGGTATGAATCAGGCCCATGGTGTAATCCTTTATCTCTGTTTAACCAGAAAATATAGTGGGGTTTTTTTTATTTATGGTGTATGTCATTGTATCATCATCTAATTATGTAAACCAAAAAAGGGGAAAATAAAGCATTTCCAAGAAGATTCTCGCCAGCTGTCGATCAGTGTAGGGGATTAAGTTTCTTTATGCATATAAGCAGTGGAGGCAGAAAATTCTTTGTAACTCACAGGTAATGAAGTCTATCCTCAAGCAAAATGGGACACTGCTGGGCCATGGGCTAAAGGGAAACTGACGTGGTAGGGCAATTTCTGCTTAGAAACATGGCATACTTCCTCAGGTATGGTGAGATGCTTGAGTATAAGGAAAGCTCCCTTTGCTTTCCATTGACTCTTTTTAGTTTTCTATATGCAGTGGTTAAAACTGAATCAACAGAAGGTGCTTAAACCCCTGTTTGTCTTCCACAGGGTGAAGTGAAGAAGTGAAGCCTCCCAGCTAAACTACTATGAGGTCAGAAGCCTTGCTGCTATATTTCACACTGCTACATTTTGCTGGGGCTGGTTTCCCAGAAGATTCTGAGCCAATCAGTATTTCGCATGGCAACTGTAAGTATAAGAGGCCAGAGGACTTCGTTTGCTGAATCAGGGGACTTCAACAGTATTTTGTTGAATGCAATGAGTATCTCAGATCAGCCAGTTAACAATCGGAACATGACCTTTCCTCGTTGACTTATGGCTACTAGGTGGAAAACTGCTTGAACTTCCAGAACCATGACCTTCCTCCTTCTCAAATAGACATTTCCATCACATAATCAAACCATGTATCTAGCTCTATCCAGCAGCAAAGGAGAGAAGCCTTCTCTCCCCTTCCCTGTCCCATAATCAAAGTGTCCCTCACCTGATTTGTGGAAATCTAGTTCTGAATATCCAGTGAAGTACCTCAGAGTATCAGGCACAGCACACTAAAGTAACTGAGCTTTGAAAGTATAATTTGTTGATCTAATACAAATAATTAAATTTACTCCTTTAAGCTCTGATGGGTTCCACTTTAGCATTAGGCATTTTTTGCTAAGCTGGAAATGTAGGTAAAAAGCAAATCAAGACAAAGAGTCTTTTGTAACAGCAATCTCTCTTTCTTACCAGCAGTAATTTGCAAACACTCCAAAATCTAGGGTAATGCAAACAGCTGTGAATCAGTATCGAGATTTGCTGGCTAAACAGGTGGAGAGCTTTCTGTGCATTTTGCCATGCCAGTCAGGCTTAGCATAACTGATTCTTTCACATTTACCTCAGCTCAATTACAGTTATGACAAAGAAAAGTCTTACAAAGTCCCAAAGGTTCAGATGTTTAAAAGGAAGTCTTTAGCACTGGGGTCTCTAAAGGTATGCTAAGGGGTAGCAAGACAGAAATTAATAGGCTTATGTTTAAGCCTATTTTGGGTCAGGAATTTGGTTTTAAAGCGAATTCCTTGCTTGTCATTGCTTACTTTGCTTTGGGGTGGCCTTGGGACCTGTAAACCTGTCTGTCTTGGGTAACACCAAGCCAAAAGGCAGACTCTAGGGACACACTTGATGGGTTCCAGATGCTAATAATAATTCTTCTATCTGGGACAGAAGAACAGAGCAGAACTGCTCTGAGGCAAACCCTACTGAAACATGCCTAGTGTGACCACTGGGTCTTTAGCACCAATATTTTCACTCTCCAGAAGTGTGATTCTAGTCATCCTTGAAATTGCAGAAATAGCCAGTCTTCATCCTTTTGGATAAATGGAACATGGGAGAGCTTCTTCCTCTGCAGCATGGCATGCTGAAATGCACATGAATGTGCAGGCCCCAAGCTCATGATGGATCCATGAGTTACAGAGGAAACTACTGGTACTGGACAGAGAACAGACTGACAGTTAAACTTGGCATTTGCATGTAGGACTTGGTCAGAAGGATTAAGCTTCTGAACATAAATCCTGCCTGGGCTGTCTTACTTTGTTTCTCCAAGAGTTCTCAGTATCCGGATCACAGGGAAGTTCCTGTTTCTGTCCAATTTTATCACGAGGCTTTCTGACACACAGCACTCTTGGGTGCTTTGCTGAAGCCATGATGGGAATCAGTACTTCAACCAAGCTTAACAGAGAAAATACTTTTAGAGGACAGTAGCTAAAAACACTAAAGCAGAAGGTGAGTTTCAGAAGAAATAGGCTCCTTCAAACAGCTCCAGGTTTCTGTGAAGGCTTGTTGATGGGGAAAAAGCTCAGGGACAGATAGATGCTAGTCAGCTCTGTATAACATATGCAGCAGTTCTGCGTTGATGATGATGCTCATCAGAGGTTTATCCTCCTCCTGTTTTCTGTCATTTTGTTTACTTAATGAGTACCTTATTTTGTGCATCTAGATGTCATGATCATGTATACATGTGAAGTCTACCAGCGAGGTGGCCCTTGGGCAGAAGTGTTCACTGTTGTTATAGGCTGTACACAGTCATAGCTGGGGAGCAGCAGCAGACACTCTGTAGGCTGACGTCTCATTAAAAAATTCATGGAAACACAGTGAATAAATACTCTTCCTGATAGATCAGGGGGGGAAAGCTGACTTGTCAATAGCATATGCTCAGCCCAGGGCTTCCAATCAGTATTGCTGTCCAGCTGCCAGAAGAACTGGAGTATCAGACTGGTTGCCAAATAATATGCAGTGATTTTCATATTATAAAGTTCAAGTCGTGGTTTCCCACTGTTTCTCAGAAATCCCCACAGCTGTTCTACGATGGCAGGCCAATCCTGTAGGAAACCCAGGGAGCTGGCAGTTTGAACCAAGGAAAGCCAAGTCTTTTGCTTTAACCACTACCAGTCCAGTCAGTGTGGTGATTGATGGGCCACTGTGAAACAGCTTTGTCCTGCTAGACACACTTTGGCAGCCAGGAGCAAGCATTTAAGCTTTGCAAACACTGAAAGAAAAACTGTGAGAAAGGGCTGTGTACCTTTGTGCCAAGAGCTCCAGAATGGCTTTACACTCTAAAAACCCTTGCAATTTTTGTCTTCTACAGAGGTGGTGACTTTCTCCTTTGCAGCTGCAAAGACGACTGTAACCTTGAAGAACTCTCTAGCCCTTTGTACTCCTGCCTTCTAACTCCAGGCTATGCTGCTGGGGTAGAACAGAAACCACAGGAGCTGGCTGTAGCTGGGCCCCGTGGTGCTCCATGTTAGCACTCTTTCAGTTTGTGATTCTCTTTTGACCCTGTTTGTTTTTTTTACCTTTCCACAGATACAAGACAGTATCCGGTGTTTGTGGGTCACAAACCAGGGCGGAACACCACACAGAGGCACCGGCTGGACATCCAGCTGGTCATGGTCATGAACAGGACCCTCTACGTTGCTGCTAGGTCGGTAGTCCCCTGCTTTGATGCTCCTCCCTTGCTGCTTTCAGAGGAGGAAGGAGAAGACTAGAGATATTCCAAGTTCTTTTTCATGTTAATTTCAGGATTTTCTCAGAGACAAGTTTGCAGCCTGTTAGTAAGACATGCTGGAAACCTCAACTGAGGTTCAGTTTTGCGAAGGGCTGAGGCAGTCATTTCAGGTCTATACACCTCCACCTCCTTTTGGACTACACTTTGCCTCAGCAGCAGAGAAGTTGCCAGAGAGATTGCTTAGTCCCATGGAAGAGGGAGTTTGTCCTCATCCTGTAATTTTGTTGTGCACACCGTTAATGACATATTCTAAATGATTCTGCTGGTGCACAAATGCATTTTGGGACAAGAGTTATTAAACTGTAACATTGCTGATTTTTTTTGAGAGCTATATTGTGCAGATACAAGCACATGCCTTTTGTCAAAATTGAATGTGGAGCTACCCATTCAGTTTGAATAGCTCAGCATGGCACCATGAGTTCCATACTGATGGCGGACCTACACCAATTTATACAGCTTCCAGCCTGACACAGATCAGACGTTAACACTTCTTCTCCCTGCCTGTTGCTAGCAAAGGGGATTAATGATCTTGGATCCATTACCAGATGGATGCAGGCAGAAGGAGAGAAAGGTCCCGATTAGCAAGGATGGGTTGTCTAGTTTAGGAGCTCTTGGGCCCAAATCCCATTTTGGACCTGCTGCAGAGTACCAGGCCGTCGCTGCAGATGGGAGAAGTGGTGGGTGGGATGTCCAGGAGGTGAGAGGGAACAGCTGCTGAACAGGCAGCCTCTCACCACAAGCCCTGTCCTCTGAGCCCTTGGCAGCAGCTGGGAGCTGCCTGTCTTTCTTCTCCAGCAGCATCTCCCCATCTTGTGGGTGATCAGATGTGTCCTGTGTTATAAATCTGCCTGTCAGTCTCCACTTGGCACCAAGTAATTAGTTGCACTACATCAGCAGGGTCACTGAGAGCTGTTGTCACTTATGTCCCTGGCTGGTAGACAATCACACTTCTACCTGGTCCCCTACCCAGGCATTGCTGCTGTACCAGCTAAATGCAGCTTCTTCAGGCTGCTCACATAGGCCAGTTTGTGTGGGGAGGCAGATCTCTGGGTTCTCACTCACACCAAGCCCCTGCGTCAAGTCTGTGCAAAGATCGTGTATCCTTCCACAGGAGCTGCCGTGGTTTTGGTTGTACAGCACAAAAAGCAGCTAGCCCCACAGCAAGGCCTCCCTTCACTTTGCCTGAGCTCAGGGATTAGTATTTTTGCTGCATTTAGTGTGATAATGAGAGGGGCGGGGGAGCGGGCTGAACGGGTTTGAAAAGTTGTGGCAGGATTTCCTCCTTTTCATGGCTGAGTTCCCTTTGTTTTCCTTGCTTTCCTTTAAATTAGGAAATCATTTGCAGTGAGAAGGTGGTAAATCCGCTTTGTGGATTTTGCTCTGCTGTATTCATAGTTTGTTCCCAGACTGAGATTGACGCAATTAGACTGTCGCGGTGCCCGAGCAACTGGCATTACAACAGGAAAACCCAGCAAACATTTTGGGATACGAAACCACTGTATGCACAAATTATATAAAGAATGCTAACACTTGGGGGATGTGAAACATGCATTCTTACGTATTATGTGACTATGTATTTTTATAAAACAGTTTACTACACTGAGAGTGCTCATACACTCCTAGGGTCTTGCAACCTACAAAAAAGAGTGAAGACCTGATCTGTTTCTTACTTACACAAACACAGAAAATATCTTCTTACACTTTGGTAACTCAAAACCTCTTTGACGTATTCTTTTCCCCCTCCACTGAATGAATTCCCTGCTGGGCTGAGAAGCCTATGTGATACTAGTTAAAATTCAAAGGTCATTTTTATCTTTAAGTAATAAAATTCAGAAAATGAGTCATCCTTGAATAGCTAGTGTGAATAAAAGTTTATAACTGCAGTACTGCATCTCTGTTAGAGATAACAGTAAATCTGGACACTGAGGCAAATTGTACACAATCGAAGGCATTTCTCTAAGAGTTTTGTAGCAAGATTGATTGAAAACTGAAGCTAACATAAATCCTATAGCTGTCATATCAGACGTTGCTTTCATGCTTTTTTTTTAGACATTTAAATGCAGCGATGCTGAGTTAATGTTTGTACCCAATTATCTGAAAAGCAATCAAAACAAATGCGTAAACATCGATAGTTTCTATTTTGGGATTGCTGGGTTTGGGTTGGGGTTTTCTGTTTGTTTGCTTGCTTTAGAAAATATAGTGTTGATTTTGGAGACCGCTTCTGTATGCAGGAGAGGACTAACTCAGATTCGAGAGCTTCTAAGTTTATTACTGATCGACTGGCGTAGAACAAAATCTCTGTCTGTCAGTTGCTCATTTTGTCATACGGGATACGTAACTCCTGTATTTAGCTATTACCAAATAAAATCTTGTCGCTTTGGAAAGGCTGTATTTCATGTTATCAGGCAAAGGTATCCAGCCAATACAAATGAGAATAACTTAGCTGAAGCCCATGTAGCCGTGCTGTCCAAATATCTGGCTTGCAGTCTGCAGAGGAGCAGCTCTGGGGTTTTTTTTCTCATGGGAAGGGTTCTCCCTCACTGTCTGTCTCACACTCACCCGCATCCAAGCACACACACCCTTTTATAAGTTTTCCATGACTACTCCTCCCAATGTCTTGTGTGGTGGCAGCTTTTGTTCACATTATCTGCCACCCCTCATGTGTATGTACAAAACAGTTTATTGAGCCCTTGAAGCATTGGGATGGCTGCCTCCTCATTTGCAGCGACACATTTCCAGATGATGAACTGAGTGGCCAAGGGTCATGCACAGCCGGTGGCATTATTTAAATTCCCTTCCTCCACAAGATTATGCCATGGCAACAAAACCAGGTTCTGCTGACTGGAGGTGGGAAAAACGGAAGCTCTGGGATTAAGTCAATTTGTGTTAGAATAACTTAATTAGCAGTGAGCTGTACGCACACCATGGCTAGTAGATAGTAGGAGTCGGGCAGCAGTGGGAAAAGAAGGGCAAGGACAATCCTGCATTGTCTGTGGTTAGAGAGCCCTCCCCTGAATTTGACAGCTCTTTCGCTCTCTGCTGACGTTGTCAGTGACTACCTTTCACGTACAGCATGAGAAAATGATAGGTAATTTGCCTGATACTAACCCTCTTTCAGATGATCCTGTAACTTAACATCAGAGTTTTCTTTGAACTGTTTCTTGAACCGGAAAGTTAGCTCCTCTGGAAGCTGTTTTATTGAGAGTAGAACTAAATAACTCAAGACTCATTCTGAGTACCACCACTATGTTTTCTAATTGTCTTGTTTAAAAAGAAAAAAACATAATCGTTGTAAAGCAACACCAATGATTAAAATCAAGAGCTGCACTGGAAGAAGGATTTTAGAGCTCCAGCTGCACCTAGTTTGCAGTTCAAGAGATTTTGTTCCTACTTTTATGCAGTATGAGTGACAGTAACAAAGGGCGATGTACATATAAAGGTAACTGTGTAGTAATCTATGAAGCTGGTATAATAGGTACTGGTATATTCCAGTACCAACCCTGACCAATGCTCTGCCAGTAAAGTCGGACAAAGAGTAAACTGAAAAATTAAACCAATCTTGGAAGTAAATGACAGCTCTGGTTTTACAGTGTCTGGAAGAGAAGAAACCAACCACTCCTCACTTTGGTGTCACACAAAGCAAACAGCCTCGAGCACCATAACAAACAGATTTTTAAAAGCCAGTTCCCTGCAACAATGATGCCTCTTTTCTCCACATGACAGAAGTGTTGCTTATTCCTTTTATAGCAGTGTTTTGTGTCTGCTTTATTGAAGAGACTAGCACTGTTTCCCCAAAACCCAAGAAATGAAGTTAACTCTGAGAGCAAGGATTTCTGTAATGGAAAGAGTCTGTATCCTACTTTCAATGTTGTGGATCCCTTCAATGCTGTGGATCATGCTCCAGCTGCACAACTTCCTGCATTTTGAAAAAACCCTGTGTTACTTCCCGGAAAAATGAGATGCTCAGTACAAATTTGATGTGGCAGTTACTGCAGTGTTATGGGTTGGTGGGATTTGTTGGGGTTTTTGTTTTGTTTTGTTTTGGGGTGGTTTTTTCCACATTTTAGGTTTCATATAGGTATGTCCTTGTTCTCAGTTTCCAGAGAGGAGAATGTTTATGAATATCTCTTTACCTGAGTAGCTGAGTCTATTTCCTCTTCCCAGGGAGAGATTGGCAGCTAACTGTAGAGAAGGACAGGTTCTCAGAAAAACAGGAAAGTGAATGCAATCAAGAAATGTGAACTTTTTCCAGCAGAGTATTTTTTTTAGTTCAGTTTGGCCACCAGTGTGTGAAGAATGATTTCTGTGAATAGCTTCGTGGCTGTCGGCCTCATGTCTACCATATTATCAATCAAATTATCACAGCTGAGGTTAGGCATGTAATTTAAAATAAATAAATAAATAAATAAAAAGGGAGAGAGGAAGAAAGGGAGAGAGCAAAAGCATCTGCATGCTAGATTGTGGCATCTGCTGTAGGACCTATAGAGCAGAAATTATTTGAGGCTCATCTTTCCAAAACCTCATTTATCTCAATTCAAATAATTGCTTTTGGGATAGAATCTTGCTTTGAAGTTTTGTAGCATTTTTCTTTTTTTTTCTTAATGGGAAGGAAAACAGTTTATATATGAAAGTGCTTTTCTGGGAGAAGCACGCAACGCTGCCAGTAATGTTCCGTGGTAAAACCTGTGATCTTTTTTGAATGGATTATGGATTATCTTGTGATAGATAACTGTCTTCATAGAAAATGAACTGACTGCTCCGTTTGACTTTGTGTTCGTTTGCCTTCGTTTACAGGGACCATATTTATACTGTTGATATGGACACATCACATACAGAAGAAATTTATTTTAGCAAAGTAAGTAGCTTTTATCGTCATCCAAAAAGTAAGGACAGTACAACAAACATCAAATAAATAGGACTATGGCATTGTTTCAAACAACTTGCCTGTGCTGCTGAAAAAGCTGTAACAAGGAAGTAAGATGGCATTGCTAATCATATTTGAGGAAAGCTGGAATAGCAATCATGTCCTCTGTGAATTTCTGATAAGTGATTTAGCTGGGCTGATAAGCAATCTGTACTGAAATACAGTGAAGTCCCTGATGGAACATCTGTCAAACATCTATTAATTTATATTCAGCAGTTTTCTGTAATAGCTATACTGTCCCAATTAAGTATATGGGAACTTTCATCATAAAAAGCCAGTGCTATTTACATATTTTCCTGCACACAAATTTTATTCACTCATGCAAGTACTCACTAAATAAAATCTTATTATAACATCACTTTGTAGATATATTCACATTATCTCCGTGGGAAGTTTCATTCAACCTAAGAGCTTTGTCTGCATTACCATATTGTGTATTAACATAAACACACTAGAAAACTTTCCCTTCATCTCCTTTGCACTGCATTCATACAGTGCAGTATGTGCCATATACATCCTTGGTCCAACAGAAAATCATCTGAATTTGGACTTTAGATTAATCTACTGTAGGAGGTCAGAGTATTTCATCATAACTATGAGTGATGTTGAAGATGAGCTTATGGCCAGTTACTCATCAGAAGCGAGGGTACAAGCTTGTAATGGAAATAAACAATCATGGTTACTCTTTCAGCTGGGAGCCCTTCATGAATGCACGGTGTCTCAGTTTACTGATGGGAAACACTATCAGGCCTATCGTGGCAATAGTGCCTGAGGCATTACTAACTTAGGCTATATGGTTTTAAAGTTTTACTATAATTGATCAGGCTACCACATTTGACCACTCCTGAAACTCATCACAAAAATATCCAGGCTAGGACTTGCCTGTAAATGTTCTGGTAAAAGAGTGTTAGCAGATAAAGTCAGCAGTGTCTTGATAGGTAGAGGGCTTCCTGGGTCTGGTAGCTGAATTGAGGTGATAAGAATTATGTGAATTTGATTTCTTTGCTAAGATAAAATATTATCTTCCAGAATACATATTTTATTTAGAATCCAGTCAGAGTATCTAGTCCATAAATGTTTCTTCTGATTTGCAGAACAACATCAAGTTAAGAGAGGATCTAGTGTTTTTAAGAAAAATGCACATATTTCTGCAACATGGTCTATTGCTGAATTTTGTTGGCTTAGGCTTTAAAAAAACAGGATACATTTCTAGTCTAATGAATAGATAGCAATACAAAATTAAGTGCATGCTCCACATCACTGATCTTTCATTGTTGTGGTGAATTAATCATGGAGAAAGGGTGCACAAAGCTTTCAATAAATATATGTTCAACAGCTAGTCTTCCCTAAGGGACTTATACTTCTGAAATTAAATGCAACAACCTCTGGGCTCTAATTGATTTCTTTCTTGATCCTTGCAGAAATTGACATGGAAATCTAGACAAGCTGATGTAGACACATGCAGAATGAAGGGAAAACATAAGGTAGGCAATTTTCATTTCTTCTGCATCTGCCACTTTAGTTTAGTTGCTTCACTATTATCTCAGGCTGCTGTCTGTGATGTGGAATGGATCATGCCATTCACTTCTTGCCAGTAATTGCTTTTTCCATCAACTTACTGAAGGCTTTAATTTCCAAAAATAGTTTACTTTTAATGTGATAAAATATTACGACAGGAGACACAGGAATATCTCTGAGGCACTGAGGATTTTGGACATAATGCTTAGTGTACTGACTTTGCTTACCACTAACCTCAAAAGCTAAATGCTGCTGTCCATCCTCCAGAAGGAATTTATGGATAAGTTTGTGTAAGCCATCAGAAAGCATGTAAGGCATCAGAAAGCATGAATGTGTACAGATGTTGAAGGACTGTTTCTCACACCAGTTTTAGCCTACTGTATATGATCTATGACTATCACATGTGGTATCAGAATTAGATGCAGACTCTTTGATTCTCTGCACCTGTTCCCCTTCTAGTTACAGATGCTTTATGCCAGTACATTGCATTGGTGATGCTACTGTCTTACAGCAATGTAGGTGAGAGGAAGATCAGATTTTTCACTCTTGGGGAAAGCATCAGCTTTAAAACAGAATTCACCTATGTGAACAATAGCAAAATCTGAGCTATGATATTAATATAATATCTTCAGTTTTTTGTAACCATTTTTAAACCACTGGAATAAATCAGTTGCATCTTGCTCATTGTCAGTTAAACATAGAGGAAATAAAGCCAAAAATGTATCAGTGGCTACCAGCCAGTTTCATTTTAGATCTGATAAGGAAATATCATGTCATAAAAAAAAAACACCAGACACTCAAAATACAGTAGTTGAAATTATTTTATGGTTTTTCTTCAGGATGAATGTCATAATTTTATTAAGGTTCTCCTGAAAAGAAATGAAGATACACTGTTTATCTGTGGAACAAATGCATTCAACCCTTCTTGCAGGAATTACAAGGTATGTGATCTGTTTGTGGGATTTCATTTATGCCTTGTCTTTCTGTTGGATTTATTGTGAATCTGCTGGCAGCAGCATGAGGTTGTCATTCAACAGTGCATCATTGAACTCTGTAGCATTTATCTCCACTTGTTTCAGTGCTACAGAGCTCAATATTGATTGTATTTCTGAGGATTTCTTGTGCTGATTACCTACCTCTTTTCAACTCCTGCACGTCAAGAGTTTATTGCTAGTTTGTATTGCCCTCCACAGATGCAGGGTCCTTCAGATCCCTGCTTGGGTATACAGTTACTCTTCAGAAAGTTCCTCAGCTTGTTACTGACACCCATATCAAGTCATAGGCTTATGCTAAGGGTTACCTCTGGAATAGCACATTTTAAATGTCTCGGTTATACTTTTCTCAATACCAAAGCCAGTACTTAAGACACTTGACGGCTTAGCACAGCAAACTCCAAGAAGACTGGTGTTGGGCACCCAGCAGATAGCTGTGGATATCCTATGGCATTCTGTGCTGTAAAAGTGATTGAAAGCAGGTCTCAACAGGGAAAGGTACAGCAGGAGGGTGATGTACTCTTCACTCAGACTCTGTAAAACCAAAACATTGTCCTGAGCAGTGTAGAATACTGTGCTGGTTTATGGATACTCAACATTAATTCACTGACCCCAGTGTCTCCCTTTGACATAGTGTATCCTGGTTATCTGCATTTATTCAAATGCTTCCCATTTTCTCAGGTTTGCACCAGTATAATCTGATATTACCCCCAACAGTGTATGTCTCTGAAGTAACTTTGAAATGAATTTATTTAGGCTCTTTTAATATACAGACTCTGCTTTTCCAGGCAGTGCTACATCCCACAGGTCATTTCTCATCCTTCTTTAGGAAAAAGAAAATTCAGCTTTGATAGTGCTGTTTCTGATAAAGTAACAGAACAATTCTCATTCATTTCACTGGGCTCAGAATTACTGTAAGAAAAAAACCAAACCAGAGTAAAAACATTAACATCCAGGAAATCGACTTCCTTATTGGTGTTCGCTGTGACTGCTTCTCTTCCTTGCTTTTTCTGCAGTGCTGCTTTACCTTGTTTAGCTACTGTGATGGCTAGTTGTAGGAAACACTGAAGTTCAGAATGGTCTTTTCTTTCCATCTGTGAAGGAAGAATCAAATTTGAATAAAAACACAAGCCTGTGTCATGCTAATTGTGTGGTGCAGATAGCTACTTTGTTAACCGTCATTTCTTGTTTTCTTGCTTCCTGCTCCTAGCATGTAATGAAGCTTCTTCATCTCAATTCTGTCTTTAGTCTTCCAGCACAGTTTGTAATATTTTAGGTTTTAATGCTGTTAGTGGAACTGACAAAGCTCAGCCAGACCACTTGTAAGAAAGGTGTCTTTTAATACAGCTATTTCATTGGCATCCTAATGGGAGGAATATAAATGGCCCTCCTTACCCTTACTGCAGATGTCTCATTCACTGTGACGCATGGCCTCTGCACACTGCTTCACCTGCTGCTCAGCTGCAGAGGCTGGATAGTGGTACTTCTTGGAGTCAGCTGGAGGTCTCTCCAGTACCTGTCCTGGCTTTTCCTCCATGTATTTCTGCAGTGTATATAGAGAACTAAAGTTGTGCCAAGCAGAAAACAGGGCTGTTCCTCCACCCTGCCAATGGATGTGTGGATGGCCCTTGAATAAACAGAGTTCCTTTCAGAGTGGGTTCTGACAGGAAGGGTACATGAGAGAAAACAAATGGTGATCACTGGAGGACTTGGGTGCTATAACATGCAAGCTAAAAGTTGATGGTGCCAGGAGGGTTATTTTTCATGCTCTGTGAATTTGTATTGTATGTGGTTTATACAGTATGAGCTGCTGAAGTTACTTGAATATACTAGAAAGATTCTTACTCCCAAAATATGATAGTGTAAGGATCTTAAAGAAGTAAGAGCTGTATCTTTCCCCCATAGCTCACAACTCTCTTGAACTTAGTGTAAAGTTGACCTGTACATTTGTATGATTATCAGCGCTCAGGGTGAATTTCTTTCCCAGGAGTTACACTTAAACTTCAGATTTTACAGTTCCTGCACAGATTAATTCTTGCCTAATGGTAAGAGGATTTCTCTGTTACACAGACTCAACTGATAGAGTTAGACTTCAAGAGCATCCTTCTGAGTATGCAAATCAAGAAAGAGAGCACCACTGTTGAGACTAGAGCAGAAGGATCTCTGGACTTTAGGGAGAAAAATGCGCACACAGATAATTGTCCTAGTGTTGTTTCTTCTGACTGCTGTGGCTTGCAGTCTTTTCTGTGGATAAGAGTGCTTCTGTTGGATCACTGTTGAGGATAAATTTTGAATCCTTGCCAGAACCACAGGCCACATAGCCTGCTACAGTTCAACAGGAAGATTGTGTATGGATAAAATACAGACTGAAGACTTTTGTAAAAATTGTTGGGGTAAGAGTGATCAGATCTGAAAGAATGCCTGATTTACTGCATGCACTTTTTTCAGATTGATTTTATCAGCATGACTTTTGTCAGGTTTTTAACTCGTAGTAGGTGCATAGTTAGAGAAAGCACCTTCCTCCCTGCCCAGAAAAGAAGAAACACTGTCACAAGCCTCATCCTGGGTAAGAAGTTTTTTCTCTCTCTAAGGAGCTTCCTTTCATTTTTCAGATGGATACCCTGGAAGTTCTAGGAGATGAATTCAGTGGGATGGCCAGGTGCCCCTATGATGCAAAGCATGCCAACGTTGCGTTGTTTGCAGGTAAAGTGACAGAGATAAACATTTTGCTTTCTGTCCTGCAGCCCAGGCTGGGCATAACCCTTGAGAACAGAATGTGAAAATCTAAGAAGTGGCAAAGGGAGTGAATAGTGACTAAAAATAAGTGGTGTAAGGAAATCACTAGCCCAGAAGCCTCACCTTCTCTGGTATTAACTTCACTATCATGAACACTGCCCAAAGCCTCAGTTTCCTTATTCAATACTTCAATATTTCCTGTATTTGTGATAATATTATACCAGACCAGCATGAGGCACCATTTCTGGCTGCATCCAGCTTCTGCAGAAGTCAAGGAAAGTCAAGGTTTATGTGAATTTTAATGAGAGGTGAGCGGGACATGGAAGGGGGCTTGGAATTAGATGATTTTAAGGTCCTTTCCAACCCTAACTCTGAGTATGGTGAGGCACTGGAATGCGTTGCCTGAGGAAGTTGTGAATGCTCCATCCCTGGTGGTGTTCAAGGCCAGGTTGGACGTAGTCTTGGGTGATATGGTTTAGTGTGAGGTGTTCCTGCACATGGCAGGGGGTTGGAACTAAATGATCTTAATGTCTTTTCCAACCCTAACCATTCTATTATTCTATGACGTGCATTTTAACAACTCTAAGCTTAAGTTAAACTTCGTAATAAAAGGAAGTTATGTAACATGCTGTGATGTACCCTTTTCTAGATCTAAGAGGAGGGGGAAGGTGATTTTAAAGCAGAAAACATCTCAGTGTGGTGTTACTGGCTGTTGCAGACATGAAGAGAAATGTGTTGATTAATGATGAATTATGCTGCATGCAGCAGAATACAGTTAACTCTGATTTCTACTACAATAGTTAAGAAAAGTGAGCGATTATTAATGGAGTTGATTCAGGCTGTTGATTGTGTGGTATTTTTTTACCTCTTTTCATGAATTCTGGATTAAATTGTTTCTTTGTTGAACTTCCCTTAGTGTAAACCATGCTGATCTTTTGTTAGATTTGCCTGTAAAGTAGGTTGTAAAGATAATACCAAAGTCAGACATGATAATGTCAGTCCTCTTCAGCAGGTGTGATACTAGAAAGCAGAGCTTGGGTGCTCACATGGTAATACTTTATCTGTTCCTCTGAAGATTTAAGAGTGTGCAAGTATTTCATCCATTCTCAATTTAATCTGTGGCTGAAGAGCTGTAGTAAGCACTACTTTTGAGGTGTGACATCTGCCTCAGAAATGAGAGATTTTATAGCAGGTTGCAATTTTTTTTTCATTTTTACTCTTTAAAGTGTAAATAAATGGGTGCTTTTGCTTCAAAATAGTGATGATGATGGTGGTAGTATGTAGTTTCTTAATTGCAGTCAAAAGAACATAAAGTAGAAATTCTCTGTTTGCAGCAGGTAATTCATAAACCATGGAAAGAGAGAGACACCTTCAGGGAAAGATTTATCCCATGTGTCTCAGATTTCCTATCTTTAGGGCAGTCTGAACGACATTTCAGAAGAGCACTTCTCACAGTACTGGCCAAGGAAACGTTTATGACTAATTTACTTTACATGTAGCTGAAGTTTAGTAAGATGACTCCCAGTCTGTCACTGAAGAAGTCCTCGCAGTATTTAAAAATAAAAAATACATTTATAGAAATGATCATGCTCTTTCATGATGATTCAGAATAAATGTGATACTGTTCAAATACATTCTTTTGGAATATACTGTGTAAATCTAAATCTGCTAATTTCAGGAGAAATCACCATTTTATATGCAATGCATGTTAATACTCATGGTAACTTTTTGGAGTGCAGTGAAAAGCATTTTCAGAGCAGTTTAGGGCACTGATCCAGCTTATCCGAGTCTGTTGGGTGCACTTACATGAATATGGCTCTTCTTGTGGCCCGTAGCTATTACAGCTGATATGAGCAAATTATAATTGGTCACATGGTCTTCATGAACTTAGCAGGAAATAAAAAAAGTGTGATTGTATTAATATGAGTTCAGACATCCATATCTAAACAATTCAGCTTTTTATTCTGTTTTAAAATCATTTTTACTATCTGCTTTTTTATTTTGTGATTATTTTTTTCTGTTTTGCTAAGAGAAGTCCATTTTTAAATAGCCAAATAATGATGGGAAATATGGAGGCTCAGAGTACAGTCTTGCTAATAAAAAAGAGTCTGATTTTTAAATCTTGAGCTGAAATAAAACATTGTCTTTAAGTGCAATGAGGAGATCTTGACCAATAGCAGCCTCTGTGCTTTCTGCTGGATATGTCCTCCATCTGGTGACTTCAAGGCCCAGCATGCAACATAATCTCTGTCAAATGAAATGGAGGCCATTCTGATTTTTATGTAGACACAACAGAGTTGTGTTCTCATGCTGCAATGTTTGTGCTTCTACCATACATCATGTTCCAGAGTGTGTCTCACACATGAAAACAGCCCTGTACGGTTACCATGACCCACAAACTGATAACAAATGTAATTTAAAAATGTTGGAACTAATGCTTTTACCTCCTCATAGGTTTGCATTTTTTTTTTTTGTTGTCCTTTTCATTGCTTGCTCTTCGGTTATTTAACAGAGAGGAATGCATAATTCATGCAGAAAACGCCTAAAACACATTTTAGAAAAGAAACATAGATAGGCAATCCTCCTCCATCTCTTTGTATCCCTGTTTCGCCTGGGCTCTGTGCATGCTGTTTGATTTTTTGCTAGTGATCTTTGGCAGAGGAAGAGTGCTCTCAAAGGGAGAAATTTGCATAAGTGTCAATTAGCTGCAGTCTGTAAGACCTGTCTGGCTTGCCCTCTCAGTTAAAACAGTTCTGTCACAGTTTCCCCATATTTGTTTTGCTCACAAACATAGGCAGAATTTATGAGCATTGAACCGGAGGCATGTGCAAGGAAACTGGACAGGATATGACTTACCTAAGCTGGAGAAAAATTACCCCATAAGGTTTCTTCTCCCACAGCATGCTTCTGATGTGACAGTTTTGAAAATTGGTGACATGCTTGTTCAGTGCTCAGTCCCCTTTACCTAGCTGAATTTTTTCCCTTCATGTTCCTAAGAAGATTGTGATGATATTGTTTGCCCCATCTCATTTGACTGATGAGAGAAACTAATTATGTTATTTCTCATGCACCTCCCCTCTTGTTTCTTCTTTCTTTCATCCCCAGAGGGAAAGCTGTATTCTGCCACAGTGACCGACTTCCTTGCAATAGATGCAGTCATATACCGGAGTCTTGGAGACAGCCCAACTCTGCGGACAGTTAAGCATGACTCAAAGTGGTTGAAAGGTAGATAAACAAACAAAACAAAATGAGCAGCATCTCTGATGAGAGTCTTGTATTCCTGACAGACCTCTTTGTCATTTAATTTCACCACCGCTTTCTGTTTGTCTTTTTCCTTCTTCTCCTGACCCCAAGTTACTGCACTTGACAGAAACTGTGAGCATGGTAGATCACAATATATATTCCAGCATCTTTCCAAGCTGAAATCCATCAGTTTACAGCTGTTGGATGTAAAGGTTGGAACTTGCAGATCTAGGTGTGCTTGAACTTGTGTTAGAAAATATTCTTTCCCCCAGGAGTGTGTTAGGTAACAGTCAAGGCTTCATGAAGCATGGAGGGTTTGTCCTGTAACATTAAGATTCATCAATGAAAATAAAATTATGGGAATATTGCACAAAGCCTTTCTTTTATGGTTCTTAGGGACTGTAACAGCTGCCACTGAATTAGGCAATATCTGTGCTCTAAATGCCCTCATTGTTAAGAACGGTGCTGTTTAGCTTCATGTAGGCGTTACAAACAGTTACCATTTGGAACGATTTTAACAGTGAGCAAAGTTATAGTTTGAAGACTTTTTCTGCATGCAGAAATGTTTTGCCAGGTGTTGACTTAGTCCCTCTTTGCTTGCTACTACAGTTATGTGTGGGCAGAAGCAGTTACATGGTTTGTTTTTCCCTCCACACACAGCCATGAAGAGCACTGCTTGGACCCGTCAGGCATACCGCTACGTGTATTGCCTCTTTACCTTTCCTCATACTTCCACGCAGGGCAGACATATTAGTGGCAAACACTTTAACTACCTTGCAGTGGTGTTGGCACAGACTTCTCCCCAGATCTCCTCTCCTCAGACAGTGATTCTTCTGCAGTGGTGATGTTGCTAGTTCTGAAATCTGAGCAAGCTTGAGCAAGCATTTCACCTTTGGGTGTTTAGCGTGAACGTATTCGGCTTCTCTTTGCATGCTACATGCTGTGCACGGTGCCTAAATAGGATGTCTTGGTTTTTTTCCTAGAACCATACTTTGTCCAGGCAGTGGACTATGGCAATTACATTTACTTCTTCTTCCGAGAAATAGCAGTGGAATACAACAGCATGGGAAAGGTAAGGGCAAATATATTGCCTTGAATGACTTTGTCAGATTCAGGAGGAACAAAACATATGCTATTCTTGGACCAATGCTGTTAGGAGTGACCTTGAAATGAGAACCATAAATCATGATGACAAGGTCATCATTTTGAGAAGATTCCTATCGCTTAAGCCAAAAGGTTGGTTGGAGTGAAACATTCTACTGTCTTGAAAAGAAGCAGGGTGGTTTCTTACAGTGATGTTGTATACTGGAGTCTCTTTTCTCAAATCATAAAAAGAACAAGGCAAATGTAGGTAGTTCAATTTAGTAGGGAATTGGTGAAAACAAACTCCAAAGCAGGGAGATATTATTCTTTAAGAAATCTGAATTTGAGTGCTGAATAAACAGGGGCAGGCATTCTGTGCTCTGCCATTCTGCAAAGAATAATTAAACACTTTCTGCATTTTTGCTAATTTCATAATAGCTTTCTGACTAAGCAGTTGGAAGAGCTGACCAAGGTCACAAAGGTGGAAGGTAGGAATAAAAGCCCAGCAAGATCTGCATAGGTTTTAAGTGCTGAAAACACAAGAGTCAGAACAGGCAGCGTGGGTTGCAGGGATTGTGAATATAAAATGTGCTTTTGTTTGGGGAAATAGAAAGCTAAGCAGTTGGTATGGAAATTAATTTTATATGGGTTGAGGACAGATCTCCTGAAGGATTTATGGCTGTATAGTAAATGCTACAGCCTTATCTTTTATAGCACACTGTTCCAAAGCTTAATTTTTCTCTGTTTCTTATTTGTCACAGATTATGGAAACGTGGGATTAAATTAAGCACCTTGGTGTAAAAACAGAATTCCAACAAAATCCTTAGTTCAAACAAGCATTTAATTTTCTCCATTATTTTTGCTCTACTCCTTCTAGGTAGTTTTCCCAAGGGTGGCTCAGGTTTGCAAAAATGACATGGGAGGATCTCAGAGAGTGCTGGAAAAACAGTGGACTTCCTTTCTCAAGGCTCGTTTGAACTGCTCAGTTCCTGGCGATTCACACTTTTACTTTAACATACTCCAGGCAGTTACAGATGTTATCCATTTCAATGGTCGGGCTGTTGTTTTAGCAACCTTCTCCACTCCATATAATAGGTAATAAGGACAATAACCTTTTACCTTCTACTTCATGTTTTGCTTTTCACTGCAGTTTCTTTTTACTTTATGAAGGTACAAAAAGTGATTGCTCGTACAATGTAATTATTATTTACCATGTTCATACCAGTAGTTCATGTTTCATTTTAAGATATCCTTGTATTGCTTCCTGCATTTTGTATCTGATAACTTAGAGCAGCTTTCAGCCATTTACTATCTGGACATGTTCCTTGGTCACACTTTCTTATACATGGGACTAATTCAAACCAGCCACCAAGAAGTTTTGCAGAATGTTATTCCAAAGAGAAAATATGATTATTGTTTTTCCCACAAAGAGAGGACTGGTCCTGTGTTGTTTACATCTAACCCCCAAAGCCACATTAGTACTCGTTCCCTTTATTTCATGTATCCCTACAGGTTCTTAAATTTTCTCCTGGGAGAGCCAAGAACCTAAACCGTCCTGCTGGCTGGGGCAGAGGGTCCCCAGAACATCTGAATTTCATTGTTTGTGTGGTTTTCCAAAAGCATCAGTTCATCTGTGAAGAATTTATTACCACTGCACATTATAACATGTTTCTCCAGAAGTTATTAGGAGAGTAACTGTATCTAATTATCGAGGTCTCCCAGAGAAGTTAAAAAAATAGTAGCTGAAAGGGGAACTTTATTGCTGAAATTCATCTGGTTTTGCTGTACACTCACCATGTCTTTTCAAGCCTGACCTCAGTGAGGTCATGCACAGAACTGACTTCATGTGAGAGTAAGCCCAGGCCTGTAATGCATAATTGCTGCTTTTGACATCAAAACACTAGGAACTGCAGTGGAATACTTATGCCACCAATAGGGAATACAGAATTAAATTAGGATGATCTCTTTTTATGCACACTAGCTTAATAAAACCAAGTGAATGAACAGAGATTCAGCATCAGAAAATAGGTTGTGTCTTAAGATTATCTCAAAACTGAGATTGTCCTCCCATTCTGATAGTATTTCCTGTAATGTGTCATGAATAGTAGTTTTCCCCGTGTTTAATATCTAAGTACTTGGTGTTAAAATCAAGCTACTATTTTATAGGGTCCATTTTTTGTTAGATATTGAAGATGACAGAAAGGTGCATAGGTTTGGAGGCACCCCATTAACAAACCTGCCTCTCACAATAGACAGATCTCTTTCATTCCTCCCCTGGTGAGGAAAAGCCACAACAAATATCTTTGATCATTGGAACAAAGTTTCCTCTTAGGGTGAGCTGGAAGAGGTTCCCCGGTCTAATCTAAAGTCACTCAGGACAGGAGCTGGTGACAGGTTGTAGTCCAGCAGCTGGGCGATGGCTTGGCTGTGAGCCACAATACTCCATCCTTTTGGCATTACCACAATGTGGACCTACGAAATGCCATCCTCAAGAATGAAAGTTGTTGCAGTCTTCTCTGTGTGGTTAAGGGTTGAGCACAGTGACTCCATGTAGTCACTGTGTAGTTATGGGTTGAGCGCCGTGCTCAGAGCTTTTAGTTCTTTACAGCACTCCTCAAGACTTTAGGTTGTTTTTTTTCTTTAGGGCTTAATTCAACAAAGTGCAAAATCTTCTAGCTGGAGTGGGTCTTTTAGCTCGAGGTGTCTTTTAGGGAGAGGTTCTATGTGTGGCCAAATAGATACTTCACCAACTCTTACATCAACATACATGTGGCTGCCTCTGTTTAAAACTCCTCCTGCATAGTATCACATTAATATAGAGCTTTGAAGCTCCCTTCCATAAAAAAACACAATCTGTGGAGATCAAAGTAAGACTAATACTGTCTCCCTGCTTCTTGTTTTCTTCAGTAATAATCATTTTGAAACCTTTTAATATTTAAACAGTTATTTTATTATCAATTTATATCCCTTTATGAATTTAATTTTATTCTCTGTAGCAGTATTATAGTTCCTACAATTTTTCTTTGGTAACCTACTAGCTAAAAGCAAGATTGAAAGCCTCAGCTAGCTGGGTTGATGCTATTTACATGATAAAATCAAGCAATGAATGTCAGACATAAATGTAGTAGTTTGTGTTAAAAAAATGAAAGGTGGGTAAATGAATAGTTCATGCTTCCAAGTAACTGACCATGGGGAACCCCTGAGCCTTTTAGAAAGTATGTAGGTAAGGAAATCATTAGGTTTAGGGATTTGCATGCAAATAATCAAAAAGCTGAAATTTACAACTTTATGATCTAAAAATAAAATTGAATTTGCTTCTGTAAGCTCTTTATACCTCATTGAGTTCAGCAGATTCTTGAGCATAATTAACTCCTTTCTTCTGGGAAAACTTGGAGATCAGGCTGTGGGAGGATGAAGTAATAACATGTAAATGCCAGGTCAGTGGTACATTGCAGTATTCTCCCAGTTTGATCAGCACCAACTTCTGAGCTTTCTGCAGTGGAGCCATGACAGGGACTGTGAGAATTAATGCCAAAAGATGTTGCAACTTACAAGAACTTGAATTTTCAGATAATGGGCTCTGAATGAGACTGGCTGTTACTCCATATGCATTGTCAGTGTTACCCAGAGTCTCACAGATTCTTCCCTTTCTTCAGGATTATTACAATTGCTTCTTACTGTAGAGGCTTTGCAACATATTGTTCTAGAAGGAGCTCTCTGATGATTGGTATATTTCAGGTTTTTCCGTGGGGCTGGCTTTTCCTGTCAATGCTCAGAGGTTACAGAGTTCAGGATTAAGTAGCCTCTGACAGGAAGTCTTCTATATAGCATTTTTTCACTCAATATCTTATGCGTAACTGCAGAATCAGTAACAATTTATGGGAAATGTCACTTTGCAGCATCCCTGGCTCTGCAGTCTGTGCCTATGACATGCTTGACATTGCCAATGTATTTACTGGGAGATTCAAAGAACAAAAGTCTCCAGACTCAACATGGACACCAGTTCCTGATGAACGAGTGCCCAAGCCCAGGTACGTTTCATTATAGTGATGTTCTTCTGGTCCTGCACACAAAACAGAGAGGTCTGATAATTTGAACAGCCTTGTAAAGTTCAGATACAGTTGAAAATACATGTAACAGTGAATTAGAAGTTGAGTTGCATTTGAATGTAAGGTATCTGAGTGAGAATTTTTCTACTTTAGCAAGATTTGTGTAACATCAATCAAGCCAACGTCAGATCCACTTGGTCAGAATAATCTATCGCATAAGAGTGGTGTGCATTACACACCTGTTGCAAATTGGTTCAGTAATGGATATCTTATTACAAAGCCTGCACCAGTTCTGTGGTTTGCTGTTCTGCAGCTAACATGCAATTAATGTGCCACAGAGGAAGCATCATGGGGACAAAAAACCAGCATTCCATCAAAATGGAGATTCAGTTTACCTCATTCCTCCTATGAGTTGTTTTCCTTGCTTCCACTTCCATCCTTTTTGCATGTGGCTCCTCTATTACACCCTCTTCGTATTTCCTACAAGCTCTCGTTTTGTACAGGTTGCTGTTGACAGCCACTTGTTGACTCATTTACACCAGTGGCACTTTAACCTGAGAACATGATAGGAATGTAAATTAATGCAAATTAATTTATCTCAGTCGAGCTCTACCACTTTAATGTATGTTTTACATTGCTTGGGGTATCCTAAATAACCTCAGAATTAAAAATTATGTGAAACCTTTTAGTGACAACTGAGTCTCTGCCTAAATCCAGATTTGGCCCATCATGTTTTAGAGTTGCCGAATATAGTATTCCTGTGCTGTCTTTATTTTGAAGTTGTCACTCAAGAGAAGAGCCTGGAGATGACTGGAAAATCTGGTAACTTCTGTTTTCAGTCTGAGCCTCAGTAAGGCACCTGCTAGCACTGCTGCTGGATTTTCTTCTCCTTTTTGCAGTGTTTCAACAATTCATTGACACAATGGATTCCCTTGGTAGTGCAGGGCTGCGTGAGGGCTCCAGGGTCATATGTTTGGACCTTACTCAGAGAATACTGGCAGGGAAGGGGAAGAGAGAAATCTTCTCTTCTGATGGGAAGGAAGGAGAGAGCGCTGCATTAGAAGTTTGTGGAGTAAGCCAATAGCAAGCTAACAGTTATGACGATGGCAGGAAAATACATCTCCTTCTTAGCCACTACTGAAGTGGTGAACACCGTTTCATATAACATTTGGCCATTAATCTGCTTAGTAGAAATAATCATATTGAAATGCATGAGAGCCAAAAAGCGCCTTTGAAATAATATGAGTTTTATTTGGGTATCTTTTTATGGTGCAGAAACATTACTGCTCCAATTGATCCTAACATTTCTTTGAACCACATTGAGCCTTTCAGGGGCCTCGCTTCCCTTTTTGGCTGAGATGCACAGCAGGCTTTACTTGGGTTTATATTTATTCAATTAAATCAGTTTTGAGATAAAAAATAAGAATTAGTCCTATCATGTGATTAGCATTTAGGAGGAAATAGGACTCCAGATTAGGTATACATAAACAATAGGGACCATGGTGCCAAAAGGGGTAGGCTACTCCCTAGAGTTATCTGAGAATGTCACCTTATGAATCAGTGCCCTGGCAAGGACTGGTGATGCCCCTGGTTTCTCCTTCTCTACCTCTATTGCTAATTCTATATGCAGTTACAAAACAACCAAAATATTTTGGATATGAAAAGAAAAAAACACAGTCTCTACATGTAGTGCTTACTGCGCAGCTGTATAGGACCAGACCCACAGACCCAACTGATCTCCAGTCCTATGCTACCTTCCTACATAACATTTAGATACCTAAGGTTTGAATATTTATCTAAATCTAAGTGGCAGATATGACAGAACCACTCTATATTTTGTTCAAGTTGGCATTATTCCATTCATGATGGTGGCTCTACCCACATCAAATCAGATGAAAATTGGACACTGCAGCATATTTACGAGTGGGTAGTCCATCTTTTATCTTCCCATCTCACAGTGGCTCAAAGGCTTGAAGAATCATAGTGCTCTATGAAATGGGAGCAAATGGACCTTTTGTTGGTGAAAATAACCCACAAAATATTAATAATAGGTGAATCATTTTGCTTCTTCCTGTGTAGAGATGACCTCTCCAGAAAGAAAGTTTAATTTACCTGTGAAGAGCAGGGTGGACTTTAGGAAATAGGGTGAGCAGGTTTGCATTTAAGTTGCCAAAGAATATTTAGATAATGTTTTAGTAAAAGCCTCAGTGTTTTACTGTATTTAAATTGTCTCATCCAAATTGAAAGAAGGGTAAAACCTATGTTTACGCGTGTGCTTGCTGGGTTGTCTTCTCCGATAGTCCACTTTCTACCTGACAGGACTGATAACGACTTTCTTTCACAGATGTTGAAAAGATCAACTTCCTTCTGTATGTTAGGGACTGCCTTTATTCCAGGAAAGAGCAGCCCACTAGGATAGTTACAGATCAGAAAGCCCCTTGCACCTTGCCCCATCAAGCCATGCTCACATGCAGTGATTATGTTCCATGTCAGTGGATGAAGTACACACTCCTGATAAAGAAATTTGTCTTTGTGCTTCTAGGTGACATGTTAAGTCCTTTTGTGTGGAGGATATAGCAGGATTTTAGGCCTTCCCTGAGGGGCTGAACAAGTACACCAAACTTCTCAATCCCCCATTTAAATCCTTGTAATGCATGTCAGATTTCACTGAGGGCCTCATTACAAAAGGAGATTTGCACTAGGCATCAAGTGTTCTGGCTTTACCCTCTTGTTTTATTTAGGCCTGGTTGCTGTGCTGGCTCTATGTCATTAGAAAAATACGTAACCTCTAACGAGTTTCCAGATGATACTCTGAACTTCATCAAAACACATCCTCTGATGGACGAGGCTGTACCTTCCATTGTCAATCGACCCTGGTTCCTGAGAACTATGGTCAGGTACGTACCTCTTGCGCTCATTGTGGCTGTCAAGTTGTGCTGATGGTCTTGCTCAGAATAATCCTAAACTCTGTAAACATCCTTGGTGTGCTGGGCATGAATCCAAAGTAGGGACGATGGCAGCACTGAGCAGATGTTGCAGAACTCCCTGAGCAGCTTTCAAGGTAGACAGGAAAAAACCTCAGTCCTTTCCAACCACACTGTGCTGAAACCGGATGTTGAGGAAATGCTGTGAGGGGAAGGTTGACCCTGCCTGTTGGCTTATGGGTCAAGTGTTTGAGGCAGCTTGGTAGAAAACTTTGGGCAAGGATCAGCAGAGAGCCCAGGGATATGTACACAGGATACAAATATGTCTGCCAGGATATGTTCACAGGATATGAAGATGTCTGTCGGTTTATGTACTGGTATGTTTTAATGTTTACAGAAGTGTACAGGCAGAAGTAATCACATAATCTGTATCCTTTCTATGGCAACAACAGAAAAGTAATAATGAAGGGATTTGAACAAAGACTCATAAATCAGCAAGCCTCAAGTACACCATCCCCTTCTTATCAAATACATTCCCAGTCTTTGCTGTGGTCGCTATACTACTTATCTACCATTCAGTTGTGAAAAGAATAGAGTGACTAACTTTTGCCTATTTTTCTCACTCCCTCTGAACAAGGGTAGAGTTTTATGCCAGGTGCTGTTTAGCTTTGGAAGGGTGTGACTTAGTTCTAGTAATGTATCTTCTGTCAGGTTTTTATGTCAGGTTCTATACCTTTAACCAAAGGTGAGAGCAGCAAGTTCTACGAAACACTTTCCTTTGATCACCAGTACCCAATAACTGGTACCAAATCACCAATACTCAGTTTCAACAAATTGTGTTATCCCAAGATTCAGTATCATCTCAGGCACCCAACTCACTTAGTGGCAGTTGTGTGATTATTTTTAGTGAGGAAAAAGGCATTTTAGCTTTTCACTATTGCACTGACACAGCTTTTCCTGCCAAGAAAGTTGGATGTAGATCAGTTATCATTATTGCTGCTTTTAATGTGACAGAGCTTGAAACTGAAATAGAAAATTCGCTGTGCTAATTTTCTTTCCCTGCCTGAAGAACTCACCAGGCCAGTACTTTGCTTTTGATTGGGAATTCCTAAATGGCCCCATTCAGCTATCTGCAAACACTTCTGCTAGCTGTTGGACACACGAAAATTCCCCACCATTTGGTAGCCAGACTGGTGCTGTGTTGACTTATAGGGTTATTCAGCTAGGAAAAGTGCTTAAATATGTTACATGGTTGCTAGAAATCTACCACGCAGTTCTCTGAAATGGAAAATGTAATAAAATAAATGGCAGTCTAATCCCAAGTGATGCAAAACGCCGTGTTGCTATTCTAGATACCGCCTGACCAAAATTGCCGTGGACTCTGCTGCTGGACCATATCAGAACTACACTGTGGTTTTCTTGGGATCAGAGAAGGGAATCATCCTGAAGTTTTTGGCACGGACAGGAAACAGTGGTTTCCTAAATGACAGCCTTTTCCTGGAGGAGATGAACATTTACAATCCTGAAAAGTGTGTATCTGACTTTTTGTACTTGTGTATGGGTGACTTTGAACTTCCAGTTTCCCAGAGTAGGTTGTCCCATGAAAAGGGAAATAGTTAGAGAAGCCAAGTTTTTTGAGTAATTTTAAATTGTTTGAGGAGGGGATGTCTGCTTATCAGTCTCTACATTACAGCAAGATTATTTTTTTTTCCAGTACGTGTAGAAAATAGCCCATCCTATGCAGCAGTTGCTGGATAATTAAAAGTACATTCTGCAAAGGAAGATTAATTTTCTAATCCTGTAAAAAATACCTGATTCCTCTCCAAATAACTCAACAACCAGCAAGCTGCTCTCCAAGGGAAATTTCCTGCATTTCAACCTTCCTCAAATATGCCTAAGGGGGCTTTGAAGTAGGCCATAATCATGTAGAAATTTCAGCTACTTTGAGTGCTGGAGAAGAATAAACACAAAAATATGAAGGGCACTTCAGAAAGCTTGTCTGGTGTGCCGTCTCTCTCCACTTCTTACTCCTCTCTCCCATGTATTTTTAATACTCACTTTTATGTGTATCAGTGGCTCTAGTGGCTATATTGTGTGGTCCTTTCCTTGCTGTATTCAATTCTGCCATTCTTGGGTTGTTTTGTGGGAGCTTCTGGGGTTGATTTGTTTTATTCTTTAGATTGAGGACTCATTAAGTTTTCATCTGATTTCCCAGCAGAACTCACTTGAAACTTCTTTTTGAATCAGGTGCAGCTACGACGGTGTGGAGGACAAGCGGATTGTGGGCATGCAGCTTGACAAGCCCAGCAGTGCCCTGTATGTCGCCTTCTCCACCTGTGTCATCAAGGTTCCCCTGGGACGTTGCGAGCGTCATGGCAAATGCAAAAAGTACGTGTTTTCAGGTGGCTGTCAGTGCATGTTTTCTTGGCACTGCAGGCATGGGGAAGGTGGAAGCACTCATGAATGCCACCTTGTGCTTTTCTTTCTCAAGGGCCTGCATAGCATCCAGAGACCCATACTGCGGGTGGATGAAGGAGAGCGGAGTGTGCACACAGCTGGTCCTTGGCTCCAAGTGAGTAAGGGCTCTGGCTGGACGGGACGTGAAGGTCTGGCAGTGGCGCCGGACAGTCTTGGGCAGAGCTATGTGAAACATGGAGCTCTTAGGAAGGGAAAAATGTGGGAAGTATTTGTTTCTACCTTATTTGCATTCAACCCTGAAGTGTCTCACAGAGTTTTCTGATGTGAACTCTCAGCTGATTGGTAACTGCTGAAGGAGAAGGAGGAAGAAAATGAAAGAGCTGTACTAAGGTTGTGTGTTATTGAAAGGAGGGAACTGGATGGGTATATCTGGACCAGCCCACGCTGGAGCCATCACAGCTGATTAAAGAGGCAATAGAATCCAAATTAAATTACTGAAGCAATTTGTCCATTGAAAACAAAACCAGTCCTTCTAATTTACTTTGCATTACTAAGAGGAATCAGAACAAAGTAAGAGCTTAAAGCAGATTCAGAGAAGTGCTGGATCTCCGCATCCTTAACCGTATCTTACAATAATGAAAGTCTGTGAAGGTTTGTTTAAATGTGGTTACTAAAGCCTTCTTGCAGGGAGCTGATCCCCTTCAGAGATATCATTTCTTGGCCACCTGACACACCTCATGCTTGCCCATTCTAAGGTGTGGCTATACTTCCTCAGGGTAGTGGTGCAAGTGTAGCACACCACCACACAACCTCGACAGACCCACAGCTCTCCACACTTAACCCTGCTCCTGAACGGGTCTTCAGTATGTAATGGATGAGGTACTATTCCTGTGCTTGTGTCTTGCTCTTTGTTTCCTAATTCAACTCAAATGGTTTTGGCCACTGGGCATGCTATAGCTTTTTTTTTTTTTTTTTTTTTTATATATATGCTTTACTGTGAGCGTGTGGACTGTTCCTGACTGGACATTCAGTAGAATAATGTTAAAATTGACCTGTGTCCATACCAGGTTTTCTCAGTATTCCCAAAATGCTTGAGTCTTTTTTGCACTTCGATGGCATGTTGTAGGGAACTTACATACCTTACTATAAAAGCAGCTTCCATGTTTATCAATAGATCTGTAGAGACAGAGGCAGCACAATTTGCAGTGGTGCATTCCAGAGGTGAGCAAGGCAGGTCGCTCTCCATCCAGCACATAGCATTTAGGAAGGGGATCCAGCTCAGCAGAGAAGATGTCTAGGGAACTTGTAAACTAGCCAACAGTTAGCAGAGATGTTAGGTGCCTTCCTGGAGTAGGTGACACTTGAGCAGGAGTTTTAAGAACATGGAGTTGGGAATGAGGTGCCTGCAAGGATAATTATGCCTCAAGGGCAGGATCCTAACTAATGCAGACAAGGGCTTGTGTTGGATGTTTTCCAAGGCTCTTGTCATTCATCTTTAATTGTACAGGAAGTTGGAAGAACAGCTCCACTAGTTATCCAGAATCACAGGCAGATGTTAGCACTGTAAATTGGGCATGCCAGCTAAAATAGCCTGTGAGTGTTTTTCAGAAAAGACCCTTGAGTTCAGTGGAATGCCATCAGTGGACTGGTACTTAACGCCTTACATCCTCATCTAGCGCAGTACCTAAGTGACTGTTCAAACACAGGTCATCTTTCCCCAGCACACCAACTACCCAATGGGTGACCTTCCTTCTCACATCAAATATCAGTGCACCTTGTCTACTATATGGACAAGTCAAAGTAGTATCATAATTGCTCCTGATAATATAATTTATGATAGAGTTAAGAGTTTAAAAGGTTGGAATCTGTTCACCTCCCTTGGCAACAAGGCATACAGTGAATTTTTAAAAACTAATAATGTAAAGAAGCAGCATTATCAGAAGCCAAGAAATCATTAAGCAATGATAAATAGCTCTGTGTAGCAATTTTTTAGCCTTTTTGTGGAAGTTCCAAAGGAATGGCCATAAATGGCAGGGCTTCAGTTGAACATTTGATAATTTCTTTTTGGTCATGCCTGCGACTGTTGTTATTCATACTGTTTTGTATTTTCCTATTATTTAGACTGGCATTTGAACAGGACATAGAACATGGCAATACAGATGGACTGGGTGACTGCCAAAGTAAGCAAATCTTTTACCCTGTATTTACCATGTGTCACAGCGTTCTTCTGAATGCCTCAAATCACCATTACCTGTTGAGCTTTCTTTGGTAGCAATACGTAAGCCACAACAAGGACAGCAATGACAGCTAATGATACAGTTTCAGAAGAGTAATGGTTGTTTAAATGTATATAAGGAAAATTGCCCAGTTGGTGTGATTTATGCAAACACCAGACTTCAAAGCAGTTATGTAGTGAGAAAACCTCAGTTCTAGAGGATGTTGATTGTAGCAATGACATAATGAATTGGGTGTTCATTGTCTTTGTTACCCATCATAGTTGGATTGTTTACGTAGTTGCACAAGAAGCAGTTTGGTTTCTTTATGTAGAATGTGACTTGTACTACATTCCCATGAAGGACAGGGAGAGAGTGAAATATATCTTCAGCTTTGGATCCAGATCAAGAAGTGGCAACTACTTACTTTGTGAACCTTAGTGGATTTTACACACAAGCTGGACAACATAGCGGTATTAAGAGCCAGTCACTACTGGCCCTGCCTAAGAAATATTAATGGTAAACCTTAGGCACTGACAGCTTGAGTTGGAAGCTTAAACACAGTCTTTAAACATTTACGTTTTGCACTGAGGTGCTTAAAAGTGTGCAGTTTGCACTGCATGCAAAGAAACCTTACATGCTGGTTTCTCAACCTTCAGGAATACCAACGTCTGTGTTCAGGGCAGCTCTTCTGAATGTTCTTGCCAAGTGTAATTCTGAGCCCCAAATATTATTTATAAACCTTACAAAATCAAGAATCACATTCTTTTCAGTGCAGTTTGCACTGATGCCTGTACATGCAATAAAACTACTGAAGTTGAGGAAGTAATGTACAGTGAGAAAGTCATTACTTTTTGGAATACAGAACAAAATAACAAAGGGCTAGAATGTGCCGTGGGATACAGTGCTAGCCAGCTGCTCTGGAGAAAGACAGAGCCTTCTCATGCCTTGTGCATCCTTGTTCAAGAGCCGCTTACTACTGTGGTCACTGTGCTTGGGGGGTACAAGGATTCAGCCTCTGCATGCCCTCCCTTCATCTCAGCTACACATTTCTCTGCCCTAAGACAGGGTTATGTAGGGTGTCTCAAAGTTTTTTGAAGGAGGTGTACACATAGTCCCTCCTGTTCTCCCTGTTAGTGCTGTTAGCACCAAAATCAGGTCAATTCCCAGCTGATGCAACTTTGCCCTTTCAGACTGCTCTGTTCTCCTTGGGCAAATAGGTTAGACAAAAGTGAAGAGTACCTAATATGAGTTAAATATAAAATAAAGGTAGGAAATTATTCAGAAACAGCACGTTTTGCTCATGGTGAGACGTCTGTTTCTGTGCAGAGAGGTCAAAGCCTATACCCTGCTTAAATCCCTCTTTAGCCCTTAATGATGCATTGAACCTTGACACTGCAAAGGCGTAGGTTTCATTCCCTGATAACCCAGCTGATCTTACTACTTCATGTGGTCTTGGGTCATTTGAGTTTTGTCCTCACTGACTCCCACTGCTAGCTGCATCATTTGTATTGCCCCGTGTTAAAGACTTGATCTTACAAAGAAAGCCATGGCAGGGAGGACATTGGCCCTCCCAGTTGGTTTCCCTTGCACAGGGCTGGCCATGAACACTTTCAGAGACAGACATTATTTTCAGGTATGTCTGAATATTAGTTTTGCCTGGGTCATTATGGTACTAATCACATAGTTACAAGTATCAGTTGTAGGATAGAAGATTGCTAGCAGCAAAAGAGTAAAAAATAAAAAAGAGAAAAATAATGATTTTTCCCCTGTTATTTGTCTTTCAGATTCCTTCGTAGCCCTGAATGGTAAGGAAGTTCTTAGTTTCATTATTTACTGACAGCGAATCCATTTTGGAAGAATCACTTTTACTAAAATCTTAAGTATTCTCATACTTCGTTTTGCTTAATGTTTCTTCCGAATTTATTTTGTTCATAGACATCTCAACAGCTTCACCTGATCATGAAATGTCTTACGACACAGTGTATGGTCAGTTTATGGGTGTTTTTAAAAATTCCTCCTGATCCTTGTCTTAGCTAGTAGTTTCTGTACTCAAATAGTTGTTGCCCTTTAATACTTGTTTTGTCTTGGTCTGAGGGCCTGATTCACTAATCACAATTAAGATTGAGTCATACCTCTTGATTTTCAATCCGTCTTTTCTTGTCTTCCCTCAAAACTATCTCCATTGAATTGAAGTAAGATTTGGCCTGTTTTAATAGGATATGAGCAGACATTAAGAGCATGCTTCATCTGAACACTAAGAGAAAGGAACACTTGGGTACAATGATGCATCCTACCTATCTGCCAGGAATAACAAGACAGCAGCTTCCCACTCATGTTTTGTCATGAGGCTGGTGTCATGACTGCTGCAGCAGACAGATATGCCTCAGGGAAAGGGGCAGAACTGTCCCTGGGTTACAGAAAGATCTCTCAGAAGGAAAATTAACCTGTTAACCATGTGAGCTGAGACTGGGTTATGCCTTGACTCCTGCAGGGCACTGCTAGGGTGAGTCATTTCTGTTACCCAAGCTCGCAGTATCTGATCTGTAAAAGAAAAAAAAAAAGGGTTTCACATAGCAAATTAAATTACCTGAGCTGAAGAGGAGCAGTTCTGCAAGACTAGAGTAGCAGTTTCCCATGAGGCAGCTGTTAATCTGTACTCATAGTGCTTTCCACTACTTCGTTCTGTGTATTTGGAAGTGGATTACTCTAGTACTTGGAGTGCAGAACAAATGTCTTCATGAGGAATTATTGCAAAATAAATAATCACTTTAAATTCAAACCTACACCTATATTGCAGTAGTTTGTCTTTATATGCATCCTGCGCACAGACAAGTATTCACAAGCTAAGAGGATATGTGGTATTGTTCCCAGTGAAGTCAATGCAGAATTTCCATGTGGAATGGGAGCTTGCTTGTGAAGTTGTTTGCAGGCTGTAAAAGACTACCAGCGGTAGCGCAGATCCACCATATGTTTGGCTGAATGTAGCAAGAGGTAGGTTAGCGTGCAGTTACTATGGACATTTAATAGAGCCTTTCATCTTGTGCCTGCAAAACATGTAGGTACAAACCAGAACCAATGACAGCTCAGTACAGCAAAATATAAATAACTGGAGGCACAGTAATGCTGTTCAGCATTTGTAAAAATAAAATCAAATTCAACATGTTCTTTATTACTGGGAAATGGAAAATGTGCAGGTGAAACTTGTTTGAAAGTATGATAATGAAAACCATTGAAGGCAATGTACAAAATCAAAGACAAGTTGAAACTTCATAACGTGTGGAAGACTCATGGTTTCATCTGCATATACAGCTTGTACTTTCTTTCATTTGAAAATTGTATTTCCAATACACAAAACAGTAATTAAAGAATAGTAATAATTAAATTCGTACTGCTGAATGTAAAGGTAAAGAAAATGGCCTTTGCGTAGTGCTGATGTGCTACCAGAAATGTTCTAGATTTCCTGCTTCAAAGCACATTTGTAGGCTGAACAGTTACATCTGTGGGGCTGTGGCTGTTGATCCCATCAGCTACCATATTAGTAGGGACTTTAGCAAAAGCTGATATTTTAATATGACCAGGAAATCTGAAAAGTTACTCAAGGGAGCAGCAAAGTGAAAAAAGGTGGGAGTACAGGTAAAAAGGGAGTCCATTTTACTGTACAGGCAAGACAGACTCCAGGAATTAACCCAGCTCTTTGAGCAGGACCCTACAGGCAGATGCAGTGGAGAAATGCAGACCCAACATTAGCACTGGTTCCCACTTATGCCCTGTCTTTCACAGATGACTTCACGGACCCTTCTCAGGTATATCCTGATAAAGTGGTCTTTAGGCAAGTCAGCTCTTCTTTTTATGGGTTTAGTGAAAATACCCATTCTGATATTATTGCTATTATTTTTTTTTACCTACCATGGCAAAATATGAAAGGAAATGTGCTAGTCACCTCTATTGATCTTCCACATAAGGAGTGTATAAAATTACAGCATGAGGTAGTAAACCAGTCTCAGTAAACATGCTCATGTTTGGTAACGGTAGTGACTGCTCTGAATCTTTTTCTTGAGAAAATGAAAATTTTATCAGTGGTGCATTTTTATTGAGTACAGTTAAATGCATAATCAAATTATATTTCTTAACAGATTAAACCGCAGCATGCTGGGATATACCAGAATAATAACAAGTGAATGCTCAGGGTGCTGTTGAACCCAGTAGACTAAATGTATCTAAAGGCATTTGAAACACCAGTTGCAAAAGATGTCATAAGGCCTGATTCCCTTGATTTACTCCACTGTAAATCTGTTCACTTCAACAGGCTTACTCCCCATCTGTGGCACTATGAATGAAAGAAGAACCAAGCCCTTAATCTTTGTATTCTTGTAATCAGCCTCCTCCTGAATTTGGCAGGTGGCCTCCCTTTTCTGGGGCAGTCTCGTGATGGTTTGTAAACAAGTAAAGTGTAAAATCCACACAGGTGACTGCTTAAGTGCATCCCTTTTGAAACCCAAGGAGAAGATAGCAGGCTGAAGGTCTGGCTGCAGAGCATCAGAGAGAAATGATGCAAGAACCACATATTTAAACAAGGAGATTAGGCTAGATTCTTCTGCAAAATTTCAAGCAGCTTCAATTACCTTTGGAAACATCAATCCTTAGTGAATTGGGCCCTTATTTTACCACCTAGACATAGTTCTTTCTCCCTCTGTAGTATTGATTTAGCCTTTCCTTCTAATTGTCTGATTAGGTTGCTATAGCTGTTAATAGGATAGTGTGCAGACATCTTAACCTCTGAGATCCTAATGACTTGCGCATATTAGAGCAACTATCAAATATGTATTGAATACCTGTCTTTGTTTTAAACCTGAAAAACACCTGCTTATATTTTACAAGTACACTTCAGAATGAGCTATAGTTACAGAATTGCAGCCCTTCTGAATCATTATCCATGCCTTTAGATACTAAGTGCTTTTACTCTCCTTCTGTTACTTGATTACAGTACTCAAAATGAAAAGTTTTTCCAAATAATGGAAGCACATAAACCACTTGGGCTTTTTTTTTTTTCTTAAGAGTGCCTGTTTTGATTTTTACATGTTTGCTTTAAACATGTAAGTTTGAAAAGTACTGTCTCTGCAGGTTTTCAGGTGGTTTGTTTTAAAACAGAGGCAGAATTGTTTCTTAGATATTTAGGTATTAACCAATATTAACATAGAGGTCCTGAGCACACCTCAAAATTTTAAACTCTCTTTAAATTGCAGGAAACCTTATTTACAAAGGTAAAAATGGTATAATGGAAAAAAAAAGGCTCACTACATGTTGCAAACTGTACAACATTGTAAAGGTTTAAAAATGATTGTGTGTGAAAGGGCCAGGACTGCATTGCCTGCCACTTCAGTCTTTTCTCTGTTTTAAGAGAAACTTAACTAGCTCATGCATTTGTGGTGCCACTGTGCTCAGAGGTGAAGTTCATGCAGCAGTACTGGCTGTAAGGGCACTTACAGGACACAATGATTCCACTTATGGGAACAGCCACTGTCCAGTAGTAAGCGTTTGCAGAATACAGCTCTAACACAAGTGAGACAGGCTATTAAGGTCTAATCCACTCCTGCTTTGTTTCCCCAAAGTCAGGTGGAAGAAAGGTTGTCTTCGTTAGGTGTGGAAAGTTGTTTCCCAGTGTGTACTAGACTAACACATTAGTATAACAGAGTGCATAGACTGATTTCTTCTTTGTGTGAAACTCTTCTCTACCTAACGACCACCTGGTACACATCAGTATCTTCACAAAGCCTTAGCTTTCCATTACAAAGAAGTTTTCTGTGTATTTGCAGCATATGGTTCAGGAATTTTTTTATTATTTTTTTTCCCCAGAAAATGTGTCCCTTTGGCATATATTTCCTCTAGATTACTGTATTAAGGAATGTTTTTCTTTAACCATACTTACGGCTTTTCTTTAGAATTCCCCCTTTAAGCACACCTAAAGTGCAAGTGTCTGGGCAAAGATATATATGAGTATATAAACGCATATCAAACACAGGCATAAAATATGATTGCTACTTGGCAAGATTTTCTTCTCTTTTGCCTCCTTATCAAGCTACAACTAATTATTTTCTTATGTTGCATGCAGCACTTTTTGCAGGCTGACCAATATTGTTCACATAATTGTGGTTGCTGAATGGGGTATTAACTTGGAGACTTGGAGAACCCCATGAACACTGGCACTGTGGTTTAGTCCTCAGGGAAAAGAAGACATAGAAATCTCCTGATTTCCATTTTCTGGCCTGTTCTCTGTCCAGTTATTTCTCTTATTTCTTGGGGATGAGCACAGGAGTTGACAAGCGTAAAATGGTGCAGAGTTGAACGCTTTCACGCTCCAGCGTATTCTTGCTTCAAGAGGGCACATCTTTTCAGTTGCTGTACCTCTACCTGTCCTTTTGGAAATAAGCAGCCCTGCTGCAGGACTGCTGCAGAGCAGGCAGCATGTTTGGATCAGAGTGTATCGCCCATCTAAATGTTTGTTACCAATGCTCCCAGCCATGCTGTGGTTTATTGAAACCTTTTAGAAGTGGATAGTGTTTGGCTTCTATTCTCTATCTGAGTAACATTAAAAGTTCTTCAACAAAATACAGCCTCTAATCTGTTGTGTTAAAGAAAGATGGCTGGGAGAAACCACAGTACCTATCATGAGAGGTAAAAATTAATCCAGTGCCCTTGTCAGCATATGCCTTCAGCCTGAGGTCCAGAGCTAAACTGTGTTAATTATTAGCTGTAGTAGCCAAAGGTTGGCTTCATGGTGAGAACACTGTGAATTTGACCAATTTTTTCCTGCTAAGTATACCAGTTACAGGAGTTAGTTTTGTCTGTATTCTATGCAAAACACTGTCCAAAGTGCTGCTATATATATTTGTGTGCAGTAACTTAAAAGGGCTCCTCAAAAATATACAGACTTGCAGACATTTTCTTCCTGTAAGATCATTAATATTCATCAGGACTTCTTTAAATCACAGCAGCATCTTAACAGAAGTTGCAGCCTTTTTGCTGACTTTGTCAGTAGTTCAGCCCCATGAAGGTAGTGAAAGGGATGGATAAAACAAAGCACATGGATGCCTGTAAAGCTTGGCAGCATTGGTGGCCAACATTTAGATTTTTGATTGAAGGAGAGAAACTGGGTTCATCAGCGCTCTCTTGTGCATCTGAGAGCTGGGTCTGGATGGCTTTAAAAGCTGTTTAAAGCAGCCTTTTTTGAGATGCAGAGTCCAAAAGCTTTGTGCTTATCCAGTGACTGTTTAAAACAAACTACAGAAGCACAGTCTCTAACTGCCCAGCTCTGTGCCTTCTCTGTGAGGCTTTAAATTTGGGCTCCTTGTGTTGCTCTATCTCTGCCCCAGTGAGTCTCAAGTTATTTTTCTGAGCAGTGAAACAATGTCAAGAGAAGGAGCCAGGAGATGGTCACTGCTTGGGCAATGTGTAGCCTGGTGATTGGACTCCTTTCCAAGGAGTCACGTCTAAGGAAGGAAAATAAATTTGGTGGGCTGTTATAAAGGATGCAGGAGAAAGGAAGGCTGCTGTCAGTCTGTCCGGTGTTATCCAAAGAGTTAAGTGTTATCTGCCATTCTGTCTTGTGAATAATCCACTTCTCTTAGTTTGTGTTTGAGCATGTTTCAGAAACGCCTTCCAATGGTGTCTTTCAGGAAGGTAGGAAAGGGAAGTTACTTCACATCAAATTAACTAGGCCCAGGGCTCCTTGAGTCTCACTGAAAAGAATTCATTTGGAAACATGTGCCAGAAGAGAGCTTTCAGAGACATGCGCAGTTTTGAGGTCAAAATGTTGTGGTATGGATGGAGTTTTGGTGTCCCCATCACAATAGCGACAGAGCAACCCAAGCCACTGGGAAGTCCAGGTTGGAGCCATCTTTCAGAGATGGCAGATTCCAAGCAATCCAAGCATTTTGGGTGCTGACATACTTCTCACGATCCAGCAGCGAAAGATGTGTGAGCCTACAGACACGGCTCTACCCAGCCAAATCACTGGTAAAACTGTGTGGTGTTTCCATCAGGGCATGTCCTATGAATGTGCTGTTTGTTGGGATGTATTTGATAGGCAAGGAACTTCTCAGCCTTATTCAGGACAACAGTAACAATGTCTAGAGTAGCTGTAACGGAAAAAAGGCATGCGAGACCTCTGTCCATCAGCCGCTGGAGTCACGGGTTCTGAGCAGGTCCATTTAGTCAAACGTTATCTTCACTGTCTCTCTGAGCAGAAATTATATTTGGCTTCATGCTTATCTCAGAGCCAGCTGGTTCTATGAGCTCAGACAGAACCAATGGCAAGGGTGCACACAGGGGCAAGCAGCTGCTGGGCCCTGCACATCTCCTATCCAGAGGGCAGTGCTGGCAGTCCTTCATTTCCCTGGGAGCATGGGACAGAGAGCCACTGCTGTCACCATTTTATAGCTCTTCTGACATTCCCCTTCTGTTTCAGCCATATTAGAAGTTATTCCATTTCAAATTGGTTTTAAAATTGCTTTTTAGCTAAGCCAGTACTAGACACATGGGCTGACATTTCAGCATCAGTCAGGCGTGTATAAATCTAGACGGAGGATGCCTGACTCAGATGAAGTGTGCTCACCCTCTTTCACATGCATATAACTCTGCTGAATAAAAGAACACAACCTCCAGCTCAGTGGCAGCCAAAGGTGTGCATGCACCTTTTAACACCCTGATCTGGAAGGTTCAAATTCCATTTCCTTGAGGCCATGCTTTGAAGGACTTTGGAAACACTGCTCAGCCTAAGACAAGAAATTCACCCATCACCAAAACAAAGCAGTATGTGCATTCCTGAGTGTGGGAAGATAGCATGGTAAGTGACTAATGAGACTTGTCTTCCCTACCTGTATTTATAATGTAAACAGGACACTCCAGTTCCCTAGTCCCAAGCACCACCACTTCCGACTCTCACGCTCGACAGGGTTATGATGCTAGGGGACGCATGCTGGATTGGAAGGATCCGCTTGGTTCATCTGAAAATACAGATCCATATGTGGCAGTTTCATCCCATAATCATCAAGACAAGAAGGGTAAGGCCTTGGAAATGACATCCTGTGGTGAGGAGCATGGTGGGGGGAGGACTAAAGTGTAACTGCTTCCAGCTGGCTCGGAGTAACATGTAATGAAACTCCTGTGCTATAATTAAAAGCTTATCGTAAAGCCTCAAACTAAACAGCCAATCTCAGTCCCAGTCCTAGATAATTCACTGCCTGAGGAAACCACACAAAACAAACTGAAGTGTATGTCTTTGCAGAGCGTGTTTTGCATGTGTACAGGTAGGAGGGAAACAGTGGGGATTTAGCTCTCTTTAAACTTGATCTGCCCTGTTCTCAGGCAGAGGAAGATCTATAGCTTCCCATTGATCTTAAGGGTGCATTTTTATATTGCCTTTTTGTCTGAATCCCCAGGGCAGCACAGCAGATCTTGGTTGATTTTACATCACTTCCACCTCTCAATAACAGATAAGAGATACTGAAAGTCTGCTCTAGTTTAACCATTGAAGTAAAAGAGTAGTCCTAGACACTAGCCCTAACTCCTGCTGCCAGTGAGACTTGAGCATCAAATACCTTCGAGAGCAGGGGCTGAGGTCATCATTAACTGAGGTGACTGCTGGTGGAGAGAGATTTTGCGTTGCATTTTTAAAGTATCAAAAGGTTGGAGTTAGGTGTCACTTCACAGTGTTCAACCCTTGTGCTGAAGAGCCCTTGGGTCTAGTACAAGCGACAGCCCTGTCCTCTGGCCTCCAATCCCCCTTTGCTATACATACACAGAATTAGGCAGAGAATTGCCAAAATTTGCCACTTGTACTTGCTTAGAGAAGAAGAAGCTTTTCTCCTATGTGAGGATGGTGTTTCCTCCTCATTCCATCTTGGCCCTCCATAGTTATCCCATCTGCTTTTAATCTGTGTCTCAAAAGAAGTTAAAATTGTTCCTTTGTAAATAGGGGACTTAGGTTCAAGTAGCTTCACTGCCTAGAGAGATCTGAGTCCTTGCTACTCTTCTCCAGGGTGTTCTTAGATAGTTTATTTCAGTCTCTTTCCCTGTTGAAGATACTTCACTCTGTATGGACTAATTAAGTACTCAGTGGGCCTGAAGAAGGATGGGAATGAGGGAAACTCACTTGCCGAGTGGTTAGGGCACTCACCAGGGGCAAAAGCACACATGAGCTTCAGTCCTTTCTGCTATGAATACTTGATATGAAACACTTAAAATATTAATTGAAATGTGGATTCTGGTCTCTATTGTTCATGCATTTTACATGAAAAACTCATTAGACAAAAGCATCAGCTGTTCCTAGAGAAGCTACTGGCATGCCAGACCTGCTGCTTTGCTTGTCTGCCCAAGCTAGTAGGTTACTAACTCTCATTCCTTCCCCTCCATCTGACCTAGTGAATCTTGAATTCTCTGCATTGGCCATGGAGACTGAGCAGGGAGTGATGAGCCTGTTAACATCACAGAACAGTTTTCAGCAGAGCTGCATGAACACCTGGCAGTGTTTGAACCCAGACTGTGAACTCAGTGCCTGCTATTCACAACAGCCCCAAATACACAGTGCCTCCCACAGTCCTGGGACATCCTGGATTTCTCACTCAATTCCCTAGGGTTGACCTCGAAGAACCTTCATGGTTCCCACCCATGAAGGCAATGGGCATCACCTGGCTGGCCCAGCAGAGACAGAGCCTGAAGCTCTCTTCCAGCTGAGGAGGCCAGTCAAATTAGGCAGGAGATGCAGTAAAATTTCTGAAGATGCCGTAGCAAACATTAATCTAGTAGCCTTGGCTTTTAGGCTTGATTGACAGGAAATGGAATATGAAGATTTGAATTCCCTCAGGCAGAGGATGCAGATTTGTCTCCCACCTCTCAGCAATTAGCTTTTCCTATAAAAAAGGGGAAAACTGCCATTTGCTTTTCTTCTTTCAGCTGGGTTTTAGAAGTGGCCCCTGTTTGAACAATTTTTGTCAGAGCTTGATCCTGTAGACATCTGGGGTTATTAAAAGTATATCTAAAGCAAAAAAGGTGGATTTCTAGAACCCAACAGGCGTACATGTGGGTTAAACACAGAACCTCTCTACACCATGCAGGTGGGTGAGCTGCTGAGCCTCAGCAGAGGAAAAACTTCAGACAGCTGCCAAACTCAAATTCAAAATCATAACTTAGGGTGCAAGTGACTGAGAGTGCTGAAGGTGAAAGCTCAGATTCATATTCCTACTTAAGGTCAGTTTGAGATATTGTCCTTATTTTTTAATACCTTATCCTTTGCTCTCCAGCAGTAGAAGGGCTATTTAGAAAAAGTTATTTTGGGGTATCAGATATATAGAGGAGAGAAGGCAGATAAACCTGCATGCCCTTCTAAAGATGGCATGTGGTTTGCCTAGCAGTTCTTTTTCTTCTCAGCAATAAATCAGTGATAATGCTGACAGCCAGAAAATACAGCTGTTTTATTTTTTTGTCCAGTCTGTTAGTAACACCTGGTATCAAAAAATGCTTGAGGTGAGAGGACATTTTTTAGAAAGTCCATTTTTCCCTCTTTTGAAGGTAAGTGGTATCTTCTTTCCTCTACCCTGAGAGGAGGGGATCTCATTAAGCAGATTTAAGGAAAGGGAAAGGGAAAGGGAAAGGAAAGGAGAAAAGGAAAAGGAGAAAAAGGAGAAAAAGGAAAAGGAGAAGAAAAGGGAGACAGGGGAGTGACATCAGAAACACAGTGAAAGATCTGGCCCTTTATGTACCCAGAGGAATGCAGAGACGCATGCATTTTAATGGCACCGTTTGTTATGTGTGGGTCCCTACTTCACAAATCTTTCATGAAGCAATGCTTAATAGATGGAAAGCTAACTCTTAAAAGCATCTTGTATGCCAGTAGAAGCTTTCAGAGAAGTGTGCATTGGAAATATTAATAAATGTATAGCTGTTGGATTCTAATCATTTTCACTTCAGCTCACTGACTGATGAAGCTTACATTCAATAGGTCCCTCCCCAGGGAGTGATGGTTACCAAAGAGCCTTATTAGCACTTCACAGGGTCATTTAAATATCATGCATTCTTTGGTGCCTAATTATGAATATTAACAAAGCTGGAAGCAGTCTACACGCAATCAAAACAATGGCGGCAGAGGTGACCGCATGGTTGTTTACCATTACCATCCACTTGTGTGTTGTTACTCCTTGCCTTGCCCAGTCAGAGCCAGCTGGCTCCAAAATTACTATTTTTTTTTGTTGTTTTAAAAGGGCAACGGAAAGAGTTCTTACACAAAATTAAATCAGAAAATGTTATGCATACTATCCTTTTATAAAGATTTTGTTTGCACTTTTGCTGTGATTTCTTTTACTTTCACACATTCACAAAGAAAAAAAACTCTTTTTTTTACATTTTCTCTTTGTTTTGCAAGGTACTTTGTGTTGTTCTTCTTTGGTTGTGTCTAATCCTTTGGACAGTGTTTTCTTTCTTTTTCTGTGCTCACAAACAGAATCTCACTAATTGTACAGAATCCACTTGCTGCTTTCTTTTCTGTAGCATGGGTGCTTTGATGATGTCACATCCATCCATATGCTTCACTTTTAATTCAGTGCAGGCATCTTGGGGAATATCTGTGGGGGCGTGAAGAGGGGCTTCTTTAAAAGGGTTGACTCATGGGAATGTGACATTTGTGTGCCACAGCTTTAGTAGCTAAATATACTCTGGGATTGTTGTTCCTGATCTACATCACATTTCTTGCCAAGATGAAAATATGTAGTGCAATCCATATAGTGGGAACTATGCATTGCAATCCCACTGACATTTTCATTTTAACTATTAAGGAATCTGCCCTTATACTGCAGAACAGCAACAACAAAAATATTGGCTCTGATTGGGCAAACTGCACCCCTCTTTCCTCTTCTCTTCCTGTTTCCTCCCCAGAAAAAAAAAACAAACAAACAAAAAAACAAAAACATATTCCTAGAGTATGTTTACATTTTGTTTGCTTTCTTGCTGTGTTTTAGTGTTAATTTAATTGTGTGTTTCTCACCTTTGTTGAAACAGTTTTCCTTGCTGTCTAACCTTCCCCCCTGCTGCCATTGTACTTGATCTCCCTCCCTCCCCAGTCATGAAGCTCCTTCTGTGGAGCGCTCCAAGGCTTTACCCTCTACACCCCAGTAGTGCCATAGTGCTGTGTCTCTCTGTAGTCAAAATACTAACGAAGGGGGAGTGGACATGTACCACTTGTCAAAAGGCCTGCAGGAAGAAAACAAAGTGATTTTCTTCAGGAGCAGCTGGCCTTGCCCCTCATTACCCTGCTGCCCTTCTCTGCTGCCTCCTGTCCTTGCCAGGCTTCCTTGAGAAATGCCTCATGCTTTTCAAGTCCTGGGTTCATTAGCACAAATGCAGCCTACTGTTCAGTTTTCTCACTTGCTCCCTGAATGCCCAGAGCCCACCTTTTAATCACAGTTTTGATAAATCAGTTGTAAATTCAGCTTACAGCTTTTTGGTTCTGCTACACCTTTTTCTCTAGAGCATTCAGGTGCATGTGGCTGAGCTGGGCACTGAATGACCAAAGTGTAGCATTGCTGTTAGCAGGATTAATGTTTGTATTCTTAGTTGTCTCAACACTCCTTAAGTGAAGATTATGAGGTGGTACCTCCTTTGCTTAACAATCCTTTTGTCAACATCTATGTAACAAAATTAAAAAGCTGATTAGAAGCTGGATGTGGTGGATACAGAGTTGAGTTGCTCATGTATTTGGTTGTCAAGAATGCTCTTGTAGATACAAGAGTCTAATAGCAGCTATTATAAATTGTAGAGTCTCTAGTGTTATTAATAATAATTGCAGCCCTACAGTACAGAATTAGACATAACTAGTAATACTCAACTTCTCAGTCTGGGGAGGGCTGTGCTTTTGGAGAGCCCAAAGGATGTTCATTTCAAAACCTGACTTCAGAAGATGTTTCATATTGTACACAAGCCACTGTTAACTAAATTTTACTGTGAGTATTGCTACTTGAAAGATTTGCCAAGCTCTGCCAATGCTTGTCTCTGGAGAGTCTGCAAATGTTCAGGCAGATTTTGCTGCAGTGAGACAGAATTATATGAAACTTCAGGTACAGTTATGATAAAAAGTGATAATGCTGATTTAACAAGATACTTTACAAATAGACATGAAATAAGTGAAAAAAACTGTGTCAAAGCAAAGCTTTGGAGTCTTGTTTTGTATAAATTAAACAACTGGTGTTCAGCTTGGGAGGGCTGAATTTTACACCAGGAAATGCGTTTGCAAGGATGTCTCTTGCCCACAGTCTAATAGAAGAGTGCTGTGGGAAAGGGAGTAGCAGATTTGCCCTTATTCTGTTTATGATTCTGTAGCACGTGGCTGAGAATTGAAGCATGAGTTGTGATTACTTGAAGCTGTGGTTCTTCACAAAGGAATTTCACATACACAAGACGAGATCATAGAATCACAGAATGGTTTCGGTTGGAAAGGACCTTAAGATCATCAAGTTCCAACTCTCCTGCCATGGTCAGGGACCCCTCACTCTAGATCATGTCACTCAAGGCTCTGTCCAGCCTGAACTTGAATACTGCCAGTAATGGAGCATTTACCACTTCTCTGGGGAACCTGTTCCAGTGCCTCACCACCCTCATAGTCATGAACTTCCTCCTTGTATCTAACCCGAACTTCCCTTGTTTAAGTTTGAACACACTGCCCCTTGTCCTATTGCTACAGTCCCTGATGAAGAGTCCCTCTCTGATATCCTAGACTCACATGTAAATTAAAACCTACTTTTCCCATTAGGATTTTAACAGAAGTTGGCTGGATGAGTCTGTCAAACAAAGCCCTATAGATTAATTTTTTTCAATAATGTTCTTAGGTAAATTAACATCAGCTAATGTAAACATCCCTGTTTTGCGGAGGTATTTGTCACATATACTAGCTGCTAGGGTGATATACTAAAAAAAAAAAAGTCCTTTTAAAAAAAAAACAACCAACCAACCATATATTTGTCTAGAATGGCTCTAATGAACAACTTGTCCAGGAACTGAATGTCTCAGAGACTAATCACGGCATACGTGTTGTGGAGAACCACTTTAGCTCTGTATCAGATACGTACCAGAAAGCCATGTTATCAATTAAATGGTACCAAATTTCTCAGCAGACTTTTTAATGGCCATATACCAGTGTCACCGTATGAGGCTAATTATTAGCAAACATGCCAGATTAATGACCCCACCATGCTGGAGTTCCTTGTATCCCATGACATGCACCAGAGGGCTGTGCAGTCAGGATTAAGGGAACACACAAGACTTGTCCAGAGGAATGACACTGATCCTTCTTCTGTTCTGTCCTGCATGTACGAGCTCTCTGCTTCCAAGGCTAGAGACAGCTAATCATCTATAATGCATCCTCAAGTTCAAGCAGCAGCAGTGAAAACTAGATGCTAATTAATAAAGTGGATATTGTATATAAAATTGATGAAAGAGTGCGGGAAGGATTTTTCTGACAATAGACTTTCTTCAAACTTGCTTTCATTATGTCTTTCTGAGTTTCTATGAGAATAAGAGCAAAGAGAGAGAAGATAAGGCAGAAAAAATTACAGAAGCTAAGTCCCCAGGCAGGACCAAATCCTTAACCCAATTTTAATCAAACACGGGGATTGTAAAAGAATACAGGGCGTGATTTAGTGCATCTTTTCTGTGACTAAGTCTTCCTTTCAAACCTTATGTAAAAAAAAAGCCCAAGCTCACTTAGTCATGTTTTTTTTTACAGTAACCTTCTGAAAATATAAGGATAGAAAGTTTTCACTGCAAAATATAGACAAGTGTAGGGAAATCAAAGTAATGGAAAGAGTATATTCCAAAATACACCAACTGCCAGTACCACACATGAAGAAATGCGTATACTTCAGCACTGGCACTATCTTAAAATTTTCAGAAATCAGAATATTTCTACATTTCACTGACAGTACAGATTTCAGGTTTAACTATCAAAAGTGAAAATGTGAATAGTGAATTTGGAACCAAGAGCCATTTTCTACTTAGTAGCTGAAAAAAGACATCATTGGTAATAGAAGAGGCTGTGTCAATGTGCAGTCCCTGGTTAGGAAAACTATCAGCAGAGCTTTTCTGCTCTCATGTTACTGGATCCTACAAATAAAAGAAGGGTGAAGTTTAAAATAGAGCTCCAAAGACGTAAACGTGAAACAGCAAGTATCCTTGACTTGTAACTGTCCGTCTGTGTAGATTTAAAGTCAGGCTATCAATTTCCAGGCTGCAATGAGCAATGGAAGCTTGTCTCACTAAAACAAGGAAAAACTATCATTGCCCTGGGACCTTGATCTGCTTTTTCAATAAAAAGGCCATGTCTAATTTGTCAAGGCAGCTGCTCGAGGTTCAGGGCATTAGAGCTATTGTGTGATGGACTAGAACCCCAGCTGCATTCATCTGCAGTCACCCGGTGAGGACAGCACAGACTGCCTCATGCTCTTGTTTGACCCTTGTAGCACTGACTTATTTATCAAGAGCTGGGAATTTGCTCTAGGGTGTGCTGGCCCTACAGGGTCACTACTCTATCTGAAAATAGCAAAGCATAATTGGTGGACAGGATGTTAAGTAACACTCAGTTTGATTTTTGTGCCATTTATGTTGAGTATAGTGAGATGTTGTGCCATGTAAAGGTGCTGAATTGGGAGGGGAACCTAGCCCTTTAAATAAGAAATGTCTGAAACTGCTTTAAAATTTGAAGGGATTTGAGAGCAGACAATGTGCTAACTGAAAGACACTTACAGCACCTTTTGGTGTTAATGCCAGTATACAATTAAAATGTCAATATGCTGTTAAAGATACTTGAACATTTTGCTCATACAGGATGTGCCTAGTTTCAATAACTGTATTAATTAATAGGTAAGATGTCCTGTAGTAATTTTACAACAGCCTAAACATTAACAGTCCTGGTTCAGAGCACTTTTAATATGATCTGTGGACTGTGAACTGTTTAATTACATTCCTCTGTTCAAAACACCACCTACGTTCTTCTCATACAGGTAACCTTTTAGTGAATGGGGTCAACATTCCTTTTAGCGTGTAGGAAGGACACTGTCTGACTCTTCCTCTTTTTCTTGATTTTCCTTAAGACTGTAAAAAAAGGCAAGTTGAATTCTTTGTCAGGATGGGCTGGTGCTTACTGGTTAACAGCATGAAGTTAATTAAAAGAAGAACCTGGAGAGGGCATAATGTAGATTTTGCCATGTTAATTTTATTGAACATTAAATACAGATAACAGATGTCATTGTGTTTGGAAACTAGTTGTTCCTGTGAATATCCTTACTTTAGTCAGGTGTTTAGGGAGGTGCTGCTTCGAGCTCTTTGACAGTCATTTAGTGAGACGTTATAGTCTCTGGTATCCAATTACTTTGACTTTTGCTAGATCATTTTAATCGTGTATTCTAAGATTTTCTGTGCCAGAAGCTGAGAAAAAGGATAGGGAAAAACATGTTGTTATTCTCATGTTATGAAAATAAAAGATTCTTAAGGGCATTTTATTGAGAAGTTTTGAAGCAGATAGTGCAAATTTACCTTTACATCGAAAATGTGCATTCGGACATCCCTGTAAGGGGAAAAAAGAGCTTTACTGGCCAAGCTGTAAGCTTTTGAAAAAAATCTCAGTCCCTCATACCCAGAAGAGACTTGTCACAATTAGGCAACTGAATACACAGCAATACAGTGTACACTGAGCATCAGAGCTGTGACTGATAAGCACTTTAACGACCAGCTGATAGTCTGACAGCTGTCTCTGCCCCAGCAGATCAGACTAAGTCACAGTCCCTGCTGAAGCAGATTTTAACAGCTCCATTGGCATTAGAAGAGCTTAGGGCAATTTATAAAGAAGTTGCTCAAGAATCATTAAGAGGGATTTCTGGCACAACTGTACAATACAGCAAAAATTTGGAAATGGCTAACAGTACATTCATCACTAGCTTTGCATTGGGTGGGAACAACGTCTGTTATACTCTGAAATAGTGAGTCCTAGCGATAGTCTCCAGACCAGTTCCAACCTCCCACATCTACCACAGTGTTTAGCCCTGGATATAAAACTGTTGTTCTCCCACCAGCAACCAAAGATTGCTATCTTTTGTGAAATAAAATCTCAGATGAAGGTACAGCTTGATAGCATTGTCAAAACTGGGCATAAACTAGACAGTTCTTTCATATGCCCAACAAGGATTTTTTTAATTGGAAAATAACACCAGCTGCATGCTGTCAATAATATGCCATCTTGTGCATGCTCCATCCCATCTTACCCACAATTATGATAGAAAATGAAAGAACAGCTGTTAAAAAGAAAGAGCTGGGGAGAGAAGCAGGCACATTTTTAAAGCACTACAAAGCTACTGTTATTCACGATCATGTTCCTGTAGAAAGAAACAGAGCAGAGTTTTTTGGCGAGCCTGAAAGATCTGCGGTTACTAAACACAAACACTACCAGCACAGACAGGGAATTTAAGAATGCACAGAAACACCTCCTGAAGAGTCGCACACTGAAGCCTGCATTAAAATAGTTCCAAAAGTCTGTTGAGAAGCACATATTTTCCAGGTGTTTCCGTATTCTTCAAGTGAGAAATTCTTACTGAGTTCCTGTTTGAAGGTGAGCAGGGCGAGTGAGACAGAAGCCATAACGCTGGGTAAACATCAAGCAGTGCTTGTTTTTAAAGAAGCCAACAGAAGTGATCTTGTCATGTGGTGCATGTTTTAGTAGCTTGAGCCAGTGGTCGCCACTGGAGAAATCTAATTCATGCCACCAGCTTCCACCAAACAGTTCAACAACTCTCCATGTGTGTTCCTTGATGAATGAGTCCCAGTCAAAGGCTCTTAAAGGAAGGCACAGAGCAAGAGTGCCCTCTGTCCCTTCTTCTGCATGCTCTCCCCACTGAACCTCTTGCATTCACCACAGAGCCTGCCCAGAGATTTGGGCAATCGTGGCTCATAATGAAGAACATAAAGAGCACTGTTTTTTATTTTTTGAGGGTAGCATTCAGCTTTATCTCCACAAAAAACACTAGTCTCTATTCAGTGTCTTAAAGAGGTCTTACATCCTGCAGCACTTCATATGCTTTCTGTCTAAATATGACCAAGCTATGGGCAATACCCTCAGGCACACACATACAGTAAGACCTATTAATTTCCCATACCCAGGGGGTTTTGTATATCAAAGTGTGCAGTTCTCACTCATGGAACTGAATTACAAATATGAAATCAGCAGCTACTTTCATATACCCAGCATCAAGACCTGGAAAGACAATACAGTTTATCTCTACTTGCTCATGGCAAGACAATTTGATAACATCAGCTGTGCTTCCCTTGAAAGGTTTGGTCTCAGCTACACTGTGTTTAGAAAGGGGTAGGGAGAATAAATACATATATCACTGAGAGAAAAGAGACTGTGATAAAATTTGTTAGGGTCCAGAATGCTAGGAAAAAAACGAGGCTTTAACCACTCACATGGAAGTTTGTATATTTGCAGATCCCTGAACATACCTTGAGAGCTAGTCTGCAGATGTGAAAAAGCCTTGTTATAGCACCTCCCTTCATGTTGATTAACTAGCTGTGCAAGTTGCCTGGTTTGCCTGCAGCAGTGGAAAATACTGGCTTAAAGGAAGAGCATGAGCAGAAACTGAACAAACATTACAGTAAATCTAGGAAATGGAGATTCGATCCAGTACCAGAACTGAGGGAAAGGCTGGGGAGTTGTATTGCAGAAACACTGCTGTTTGTGTGTGGTAAAGCAAATACACAGGTATGTCTTCCCGGCCTGCCACTGGACAGTCAAGGATATCTGGATGAGCTTTGAATGTATGTTGGAGAAGACAGGTTTGCTCACACTGCTCTGTGGTTAGAGTGCTGCTGGCCCCAGCTTGCTAAAGTGTATCCTCTGAGATTAATCATAGGATGGTTAGGGATGGAAGGGAACTCAAAGCCCATGCAGTTCCAACCCCCTGCCATGGGCAGGGACACCTCCCACTAGACCAGGTTGCTCCAAGCCCCGCCCAACTTGGCCTTGAGCATTGCTAGGTATGGGGCAGCCACAGCTTCTCTGGGCAACCTGTGCCAGCTCCTCACCACCCTCACAGGGAAGAGCTTCTTCCTTATATCTAGTCTGAATCTCCCCTCTTTCAGCTTAAGCCATTCCCTCTTGTTTACAGTCATCTTGTTCAGGGAAGCAGACAGGCTGTAGTAAGCGCTGAGTGTGCAAAAAAATACATAGACAGGACACATCAATGAAGTTATGGCATCAATTGCCTGCGAGATGGCAGGTGGTTAAAAAAAAAAAAAAAGGTTAAAAAATGCAGAGAACTACAAATTCAACAGAAAGGAAAAATGCATGAAAGAAGCCACCACTGGAGATATAGAAAACTAAGTGAGAGAGATGATAGCAGCGCCAGGACAAGAAGTCCATGAGGGAAATGCTGTCTTTTAACTCAGAATGTGGCTGGAATAACTGTGCTTGCTTCACTGCAGATGCTCTGGATTCAAATGAATGTAACTGAGAGGAAAGAAGGCTTCTAATATTTATATTGGAAGAGTAGAGAGATACCAAAAAAAGAGCTAGTGGTAAAATTAGTCTTGGTGATTGTTATGGCCAGTGTTTCAAACTCATCGCAGTTCCTCAGTTACTTAGTGTATTCAAAGGCAGATGAGGCTATGAGACTGCAATACGGAGGGAAACGATAAACCTAACAGCAGACATGTATAAGCTATTTTTTGTCTACACCACCAGCCCTGCAGAAGCAGCAGTCTTGTGTTTTACTGATCACAGAGAGCAGGTCTTCTGACTAGACCTGCAGTGTTAGAGTGTCACAGAAATAAGGAGTTAATCCAGTGTTTGCTTTCTGTCACAAAATACACAGTGCTGGCGTTTTAATCACAGAAGAGGTTTCATCCTTGTTCTGTGTAAGAAACCTTCTGTGGAGTCCAGCCATATTCCTGATGAGCACCAGCAACCCAGCTGTGGGCAGAAGGACTGTTCCTAAGCATTATAGTTATGTGTATGAGTAAACATGGTTAGCTTGGTCATGTAGGTGTTCAGCAGTTCAATAGTAATTTCCAGGGAGCTCAGTAAATAAGATATATAGGGTACAGTCTTATTATTTAAAAGTCTTGAATGTTTAATGGATGGCTCCTTTGTTAGTTCAGCTGTGATGTGTTCAGTCGCATTAGTAGCTCAAAACTAGTATTTCCATCTTTGTGTCTTTAGAGAAGATCCGAGCTGATGAAAAAAATTTTGCTTTTAGGTCATATGCAGTGTTCGAAATTTAACCCCAGTTCTTCCATAAGGCTGCTTTGAGCTTCAGTCTTCTAAGCAGAGCTGCTTATGTTGACATTCAGTGAACTTCAGTTTTCCCTGTTGTGCAGAAAGGCCATAGTTCAGAACAGGCTGTAAAAAAGGAGGGGGAAAGCCACAGATTTCTCAGTGACAGCTTCTCTTTCCTTGACACTGTTCATAAAAACTGCTTCCAGAAAGGCACTGGGCTGCCCAGAATGCATAATGCCCACAGCAGGGAAAAAAAAAAAAAAGCATTTGTTCTGTGCCATCAGAGGAGCTCCAAGCAGTGAAATGGGAACTGTGAAGATGAGAGATTCACTTTGCAGGCTACAACAACTTCTCTAGAGTCCTGAATTCATGCAAATTTAGCCAAACATATGTAAATCTGGCTTAAGCCAGCTGTGAAAGATCCCCTGAAGTAAACTAATAAAGAGCAGCTGGATATGTTTAAGCTCATCCCAGGCATAGTAGAAAGGTCCCAGAATGTGCACTGAACTTTTTTTACGTCATTAGAGGAAACGCAGCAGACTTTAAAGGGAACTTGTGTTTTAAGATGCAAAGCAGCATAAAGTTTGCCTCGCTGAAACAGGCTACAAAAGAATTAATTTTCCTTGACATTTGGATTTTATACATCTTTTTTTAACTACTGTGAATGCCTGTGTTTTACTCTTTTAAAGGATCTGCTATGTGTGATTATTCCACATCACACGGAGGCATCTAAAATTATCATTGCTCACTGGGAGAGGATGAGAGGTGAAGGAAAGTGCTGAAATCAGGAAAGTTCAAAATGATCAGCCACTGTGTACCATTTGCCAGTTGGAGAAAGGTTGTTAAGCACTTTCTAATGCAAGAGCTTGAGCCTAGCCACTGGGACAAATACAACTGGGCTAGCTTCAGGACTCTAATGACTTTCATAATTATATTATAGATCCAGGAGGTCATGTATCTCAAACTTTCTCACATACCTGCAAAAGTAATAAATTGGTTTATTAATTTAGAGATACTGCCTAGAAGTAACACAATTTAAAAAGCTCTAAGAGTTTGCTATTCCAGTCTTCTTCAGGTCTCCCACCCCTTCATTTCAGTGAGAGTGGAACTTGTCTAAGCATGAATTTCCTGGTTCAGATCTCGTAATTGCCATCTATAATCCCTTTAAAAACAGAATTGTTTGTTTCTAATTTCTTAAAATTCACAGGTATAGTCATAATAATGTAGTTTTGTATGGCAGTTGTCACATGCAGAAAAATTGGATTGCAGACTGATAAACTAAAAACAGGTAATTGAATTCTGTTCTGAAAATGTTACTTCAAGATTTGCTGATTATCTCATATGGACATGGCCTTCTTTTACTAAGTTACAACCACCTTTTTCTGTAAAGAGTCATGTTGTCAGTCGTCAGAAGTGCAGAGAAGTAATATAATTTGGACCAATTGAAAGAAGAAATAAAACTACCCTTAGAGATCAGTAAATGAACCTATCCTAGAGGAATTGTTTCTGAAACTGCTCTGATTAAGGGCCAGAAAACCCTGTCAGAGGCCACTATGGCTGATCTGATTGCTTAGATCTTTTTCAAGGCTTTGTTATATGTTACCTCAGACACGTTATATATTGATTTTCTTTTCATAGTTTTGAAGCACAGTTTCTCCTCATACCTTCAATGATCCTCAGGCCTCTTGTCACTGAAGAATTTCTCTGCCAGATTCATTCTTCTCTCCCAGCGCATGCATCCACTTTTTGTTTGCTGGATATCTCAGACTCCTAGCTTGGGTAACTGGCTTTGAGAGCTGTTGAGTGGAATCTGGAGCAAGATGGATTGCTCTCCTCAGCACAGTCATGCAAAACTTACAGTTGCAGACCTTTACGAAGCAACAACACAGCTTTACTGCGAGGGGTGGGAGAAAAAAGCATTTGCCAGCAGGTTTAACTATGAATGTCTAAGCTGGTTTTTTCCAGCTGGTGACACCAAGAGTCCAGAAAAATGAATATTGGGTAGAATTGCACTGAGTCAGCAGAATGAATCTTTGCAGCCAGAAAGAAAAAGTTTGCGTACTGTTTTCAACAAAGCAGTTCTGATAAAGTGGCAAACATCAGATCTTTGGGATTATAATGTGGTTGGTTTGTGTTAAACCTTGAAACCATTCCTTCAAGAAAGATGTGAAGTATGAACTGAAGAAATTCATGATAGACTTTGGACATTCCTGAATGTGCTATCACTTTAAATCTGGGTGTCTGGTCTAAATTTATCTTCTGGTTTTTTATTATTTCTGTTGCTGGTTAAAAAGGAGGAAGTAAGCTTGTTAATACCTGCAGGGATTTTCCAGGATGAGATAGTCCTTTAGCAGCATGAGGCTGCCTGTAAACACAGTTCTAACACCTGGAGACGCATGTTGAAAACTTATTCAGTGGTATTTAAAAAAGATATTCCAAAGCCAATAAAAGCCTCCATTCATAATGAGTCTATACCAGGGTTTCCTGCAAGTCTAAGCAAAGGGGAGACTTACATCAGAGAAGCTTGCACTGAAGAATGAAATTAATTCCAAGGTTTTCCCCTTAAATAACAGTAAAGAAATTATTCTGCTTTTCTGGAACAATGAGTTGTTCTGTGGCAAGTCTCAAGTGATTTTCTAGGTGTTGGAGATAGAAGCAGGGCCATTCTCATTTAGCCAGAGAGGGGAAGTTTAAGACAGCAGTCACACTCCCTGACTGCTGGTCATGTGTGGTCTAGACTTAAATAATTACCTTATTACCTGACAGCTATTCCTCACTTCCCTGCCAAAACACCATTCTTCATGTTTCAGTTTTGTGCATGCCACCATTTTGGGTTATTATTTCACCATCTGTAGCAGGCAACTTTGGAAAGCTGGACAATGACAGCTCCCTGCAGAGGTGATCACAGAGCGTTCTTGATGCACATGGCATGAAGTCATCTCATTGTCCAGGGTGCCCCTCTCACAGCCATAAATCATTTCAGGAAAAAGGTGCCTTTGTCTTTGTGCTACAGCCAACTGTGGTGCGCAGACTGAAAGATGTTATTTCTGGTGACAAATAACTAGGTTATTCACACACAGGAACTTGCAGTTATGAGACCAGGTATTGCTGTCTGCCCTGTGAGTTTTTCTCACTGTCTTGGTTGTGAGAGAAGGGAGTGTCCAGAGTGTTGTATCACTTAAACAGCCTCACATTAAGCTATTCAAACTGGGAAGTTTTGTGCTATTTGTTCTCATTCGTCAAGCAGCTGTGAAGGTTTTAAGCTGGAATTCCAATTTGTGCTCACTGCAAAGCATATGCCAGAGCCTAGACTTAGAGGAATGTGACTGCGGGGCTCATCTTGATGTACTGCTATCCCTGTCCCTGACCATAGGTGCAACAGAGATTTAGGCTTCATCATGGGATGCTTCTTTTTATACTATACATGCTAAATGGACACAGCCCTTCTACCAGGACTCTGGAGTTGATGTCTCCTTTCAGCAAATACTTATTAAGTGCAGTTCTCCTGAGACAGACACCTTATTTCAGATCTCTTTCCAGGCAGACCTTTGAAGAGTACTTTTTAACCACAGCTTTTAAGCAGATTTTAGCTCCCTTTCATTTGCTTTTGAGAAAATAAGTCAAAGACTTTACAGAAGTCAAAGGGTATCACGCTTAATGTTTCTCCATAAAAAGTAAGCCATTTATCCTGTGAAGAAAGGAAGTTTGTCTGGCTTAACGTAATTTACTCTTGGCAAATTTGCTTTGGCTTTTTTTTTTTTTTTTTTAATAATTACTTTATTATCCTTTGGATGCTGCTAAGTGTGATTGTTTAGTTACTTGTTCTAGTGTCATTCCCATTCTAAAAATTTCACTGGCAGGTCTGTCTTTTCTTAGGCCCTCTCTTTGGCTCATCTCAAAGTCAGGTAATGTGCTTGTCTTTTTCCAGAGTTTCCAATGCTTACACTTCCTCAAGCGTTCTCCAAGATACTGCACAGTGTCTAGAAATTGCTTTGGCTAGCTCCATAAGCAGTCGGGGATGGATTCCTTTAGCCAACTTGAAAACACCTACATTACCTAAATATTTTTACCTCTTTTTTCTGTCATGAGCAACACTTACTTCCTGACCTTTTTACATTTCTGCTCATAGACCAGAGTGGGGATTTTTGCTGAAAAGTGAAGCAGGAAAAGGAGTAAATGCATCAGTCTCCATGTCTTTCCTTATCTAGTCTCCTTTATTGAAGTTTGGTGCACTAATACTCATTATTCTTATTTGGTTAAGCTTATACCATGTATTCTTTAGAATGGTGAACTGTATCCCTTTGTGATTATTCATCCTAATTACATTTCTGCCCTCAGAAGTTTTTTTCTGTTAGTGCTGGAAGGAAGAGAACACGCCCAGAATATCTTCATCAGCATTTCCATACAATACTTTCTGCACTCTGCACATTTAGCTTTTTAACTTGTCTTTTTAGAAGATATAGAGACACAGCCCTAACCCTTAAATACTTTTGTTAATTGGTGAAAATAAGCTTCGTCTTCCTGCTTATGAAGATCTAGTGTACAGTAGATCTATGTCATTGTTATCACTTCCCATGTTTTCTCTGTTACTTTCACCCAGAGACATTCAGCAAGTCTGCTTCCCACATTTTCCAGAACTTTGGAAAAAGCATATGTATTATTGGCATAAAATTTTACATCTCCTGTTTTTTTCCTCATCTGCTTTTAGTGAACAAGCTAGCCTGACACCCTGCTCATGTGATTTATCCATGAGCACTAGCTCGTTTCAGAATTTAAACACCTTGAAGGTTTGGAAACATTTTTCTTAAACAACCAGGCACCCAACACTGTGTACCTTACCTACAAGGACTGCTGGAAGGAAGAATGTATTATGTATAGGAGAATAATACGATACCATATTGGGTCTTCTTTCTCATTGGATGACTAAGAGATGATTTTGCAAGTTCCAGACTGTTACAGTACAGGGCATACTGACTAAGAAGATGAATGGGGATGTTAGGACATGCAGACAAAAGGACATGGGATGAAATTACAGAAAGTTAGCGGAGGAGGCAGGATCAAATTGTCTATGGGAATCAGAATGGCTATGAAAAATGGAGGATATCAGAGCTTGGCTCTTTTAATAGCCAGAAGTAATGGTACATTACATGTGGAAAGATCCTGAAGTCATAAGCCCAGTTGTGATTTGCAAGGGACAGTTTGACCCAACTGGAAGGCTTCAGGGAGATAGATAAGTGTCAGCATGTTTGCAGTATTAGCAACATGTAAGGTCTGATCCTTGAAGGTGTAAATATTTAATCTCATCTATGTCTTTGAAGCTTTTTCAGTTTTGCTACTATTTTTACCACCAGACCTCTCCCACATATAATGTTAATACAGGTAATTCTGTCAACAATATCCCTTTCCAAAGAATAGCTGGTTATTATCCATGTTGATATGTGTTTTATCCACATACTACAGAAAGCAGTCAAGATTATGGCTGAGTACTTCAGACCACATAATGAAATAAGCAATGTATTTTCACATTTGGAAAGAACATATTGCAAACAGGGAAGTGCTAGCCATAATATTTTAAAACTAACCAATTTAGAATAATTGTTTTATTATTAAATATATAAATAATACAGTAATATTTATACCAGTCATACTTTACAGTCTGGTTCCTTAGCATTTTATGCAGCTAGCCCAGTTAGTTTCCCAATACATAATGTCTTAGAAGGATGTCAGATAATAAATAGCTTTAAGAATTTTCAATAGCAGGGATTTCCTCAAAGCTGGGAGCTCAAATACCTTATTTGACTTTCAAACACGGAAGCCCTACATTTTTCTTCTTATTTTCTCACTTTATTTTAACTGTTTGAATAGTGAGACACGAACACTGTCCTATCTGATTGCTTTCAAATTGGCTTGTTTTGGGGACATAGTTGGGATCACACACCTGTTTATTCTTCCCAGTCTGTGAAGGCAGTTGCTACTGAGGCTGGAGGCTTGAGATGTTGATTGACAATGACTGCAATTATCAGTCTATTTCATATGAGAATTTCCTTCCATGCAGTCATGACAGTAGGATGCTAGACATTCCTCATACTTTTTCATTACTTAATTGTAATTATTCCATAAACATTAATGCAGGGTCAAATCTTGCTCATCTTATTTCATTTAGGTTTGGATTACTTGCTTAACTGAAGACACATGGATGTGATCCATGATAAAAAACAAATTATATTGCTTACCTGAGAGTTACCAGAGAAGATCCACCTGCCTAGAGCAAAGCCACTAATGCTAAATATCCTTTAACTCTAGTGTAGATAATATAACATCAGGAAGGTTTTAGCTCAAGAGGGACTAGCTGAATTAAGGTTAGTTTAAGACCATTACAAATATCTGCTGATAAAAATCCTACAGTGTGAGCAACATCATTTCAGCTACCCCTTTCTTGAACATACATGGTCACTTAGTCTGAACTGTGTGGTAATTTTATAACATGAGTTGTAATGATTCAATATCCATTGGTAGTATAAATGCTATTTTATGCAGTGATGCAAGTTTGTGCTTAAGGCTATCATTCACAGAGTAGATATGACCTATGGCAGAAGGCTGAGAGTGTAGAACAGCCTCACTTAGGCAGTAGGAAGTGTTAGGCATGGATGCAAGGTATAAGCCATTCCCTCTCATCCTATCACCAGACACCTGAAAGAAAGATCAGCACTTCCCCCTCCATTCCTTATCATAAGGAAGTTTTAGACCCAGTTGAGGTCTCCTCTGAGCTGAACAAACTGGGTATCTTCAACTGCTCCTCATGAGTCATGTCCTGTAGTCTTTTCGATACCTTTATTGCCCAGCTTTGGACACAATGTGATATTTTTCTACTGTTGGCCCAACAGGACACATCATTGTTGACTCTTATTAAGCTTACCGTCAGTCAAAACTGTCAGATCCCTTTCTGCAGGAGTCTTGTCCCCCAGTCTGTACATAAAAGTGTATGAAGTTAGTAAGGCATGACTTTCCTTCCTGAACCCATGCTGGCTTTGTCATAGATGCTTAACACCTTTACACAGGCACTGAGCAGGGATTTTGAGTTTTTTTCATGCAGAAAACATTGGACTTCAGTGCTCAAAAGGGCGTATCTCTAGAAGTTTGTGGATACAATGTGTCTATGAAATTAGGCTTTTTCAGTTGGAGCTTTTTTAACTCCACTCCCAGCAATGCATTTCTGGATAAAACTTAACACTTCCCTGACCATCCTTCCAACTGATTCTCCAGTTGGAGACTGGAGACAGTTTTACAAGTGTAAATAAATTTGGCCTCAGAATGCTGCATAGTCTACGCTGTAAATATCAGCAGATGAAGGTCTGCAGAAGACCAGCACCTTTTCAGTGAAATGTAGTTACTGCTGACTGTGCTGTAACCACTAGACTGTGCTTCTGGGCTGAATACAGCAATTTTGCATGTGGATTTAAATTGCAGACCTAGGCTTTTACCGCTTTTTGTTAAGTGCTGATGACAAAGAGTAGAAAAATCTGCCTCTTAAAAAGCTGCTGGGCTTTAAAAGAGGGTTTTCTTAGAAACACTTAATTGGAAGATTGTTTCTAATTACGTATTGTTTCCTGAGATTTATTTCTTCTCCCCCCTTTACTTTTTGACGATTAAGACATTTATATGAATACCAGATCTTGTTTTCTTAAGTGATCATCTGCTCTTGCTATTTATTCTTGTTATGGAATCATAATCTTCTGTTATTTTTCACATTACAATAATTTCCACAGCAACCAGCTGATATGTCACACAGTGGGGCTTATGATTTCAAGCGCTGTTTTGTTTTTACATATGAAGTTTCTGTCTTTTAAGGAAATACCTCTTGCCCACCTAAACTCTGCAATTAAATGAGCACAGAAAAAAACATGCTATAGAAGCAATATTATATCAAAGATTTCTGTGAGATAGTGGCAACTTTTCAATGCTTTCTTAACATAGTTTGCTGAGGAGAATTTTCCATTGTTTCTAATTTTGGGCCATTAATACCTTCTCTGCCAAATACATGAAAAGACATTCTAGAAGAAGTTAAGTAATAACATGGAAGTTTTGTATCTTTATGAAGTCTCAGGAGAGCCTTAGAGGCACATTTTCTGTCTTGCTGCCTCTTCTGTAATAAGGACAAGCATGTAGAGCTTTTAATGCCCTGGCACTTGGACCCTGTCTGGAGAAAGAGGTGGAAGAGATGTTTCTTCAGTTCCTTGTCAGGCTGAGGCTGCTCCTCATTAGGCACAAAGGAACAAAAACAGAAATGAAAGAAAAGCAAACTGCCAGTTTGTGTTTCATTAGGGCTGCAGTCTTAGTGCCCAACTATATCAGAAAAACAACTTTCTTCAGAAATTCAGGGTATTGATTGTTGCTGAGTTAGGGACTTAAGATGAAGGAGGCAAACTCTGCCAAAGATGCCTTTGCTGACACTGGGCTCTCGGAGGGCCAAGTAAGATGTGACAGTGGTCTCTCATTGGACAAGATGAGGCCCCCAGAATAAGGGCTTTCAGATGAGAAAGCACAGGCTCCAGCACAGAGGTTGCCCTAATCATGTGTTCGGAACAAGAGGGAGCTTTTAAAATGAAAATAGCAAGGATAGTCATCTAGCGGTCTCAATACATTTCAACACTGCTCTATCTTTCCAAGTTATTTAAGCATCCTCCTGATGCTCAGGCATGTGACACTGACTTTTGAAACACATGACAAAGAGAACGGAATGATGAGCAGAGAAAGAAGTCTTACACAATATGGGATGCACTTCTCTGGTATTTACGGAGCTTCTGTCTCTTCTCCTCCTTTTAAAGGTTTTTCAATGTAAATTGTTTACCATAGTAAAAATAAGATGCTATTAGCTGAGGAGAAACTGGATGAAGGGAGGGGAGAAATAAGCAGTATGTCAGAGTAGGAGAAATGATAGCTCTGACCTCTTGAAGTCAGGAGTGGTTGCCCAGGGCCAGTGTTTCAAACTGATTGCACTTGCCCTGCAAGTAAATTTTCTCTCCCCTGCTGAACTTCATAGTCCAGATCTGAAAGCTGTTCTGAAAGCCCAAGGCTGCACATACAAGATATAGCTGCCAGGTACAGTTTGCCTTCAAATTTGGGCAAGCTGGTAAGAAACCACCTTGCAAAATACAAGCCAACCTTCCAGAGCATGCCTTTGAACAAAGTAGTTAATGATAAGTAGCTTTTCCCTGTCCTTTGTTTGTTTAACCACTGTATGCTATTTATTGCAGGAGTGATTCGTGAGAGTTACCTAAAGGGTCATGATCAGCTGGTTCCGGTCACCCTGTTGGCCATTGCTGTTATTCTTGCTTTTGTCATGGGGGCTGTCTTTTCGGGCATCATTGTGTACTGCATCTGTGACCACCGCCGCAGAGATGTGGCCGTTGTACAGAGGAAGGAGAAGGAATTGACCCACTCTCGCCGTGGCTCCATGAGCAGTGTTACCAAGCTCAGTGGCCTCTTCGGGGACACTCAGTCCAAGGAGCCAAAGCCTGAAGCTATCCTCACACCTCTGATGCACAACGGCAAGCTGGCTACCCCAGGTAACACTGCCAAGATGCTAATCAAAGCTGACCAGCACCATCTGGACCTGGCTGCCCTGCCAACCCCTGAGTCCACCCCAACCCTGCAACAGAAGAGAAAGCCCAGCCGTGGCAGCAGGGAATGGGAGAGAAACCAGAACCTCATCAATGCCTGCACAAAAGATATCCCCCCAATGGCCTCTCCCGTGATCCCAACTGACCTGCCACTCAGGGCTTCTCCTAGCCACATTCCCAGCGTTGTCGTCCTGCCCATAGCCCAGCAAGGCTACCAGCATGAGTACGTTGACCAGCCAAAAATGAGTGATGGAGCGCAGATGTCTGTGGAGGACCAGAATGCAACCCTTGAGTACAAAACTATCAAGGACCATCTCAGCAGCAAAAGCCCCAGCCATGGGGTTAACCTGGTGGAAAATCTCGAGAGCATGCCACCAAAAGTACCCCAGCGGGAAGCCTCCCTCGGGCCCCCAAGCGCCTCATTGTCACAAAGTGGCCTGAGCAAGCGGCTGGAGATGCACTCTTCTGCTTACAACGTGGACTACAAGAGAAGCTACCCTACAAACTCGCTCACGAGAAGCCACCAGACATCGACCCTCAAAAGAAACAACACTAACTCTTCTAACTCGTCCCACCTCTCCCGCAATCAGAGCTTCGGCCGAGGCGACAACCCGCCACCGGCCCCGCAACGAGTGGACTCCATACAGGTCCATGCTGCACAGGCACAGGCTGTGACTGTATCTCGACAGCCGAGTCTTACCACCTACAATTCGCTGACAAGGTCAGGGTTGAAACGCACACCCTCGCTAAAGCCAGATGTACCTCCCAAACCTTCCTTTGCTCCACTCTCCACATCCATGAAGCCCAACGATGCATGTACATAATCAGAGTTGGGGGGGAGGGGGGATAATGGCAATTAAGCAGAGGTTGCCCTCAAAATCCAGTGTTCTGCAACTGTTATTGCTTGCTCCTCTGAGAAGAAGGTTGTTGTAAGCTGAAGATGTGTTGAATTTCTGCTCTCTGGGAAAAGTGGAATATTTTTTTAAACCCGAGCCATACGACTCATGGTTGAAGGTTTGCAATTGCAGGACTTACCCCCACAACCCACCAGTTCTTTGCTCAAAAGAGTAACCCTCCATCACAAACGTTGAGCCAAAAGCACACAGGTGAAAGATGACTGTGACATTTCACCCCCTACCCCCAACTGCACAGTGCATTCCTGAACTGGGAAAGAGTGCTCTGAAAAGCAAAACAAAAACAAACATTTAAAAAATACAAAAAATAAAAAGAAAAAAAAATCCATTGATAAAGCTAACTTTGACTTAACCGTGGCAGAAGTTTACTATGTGCAGGTACTGTGAAATGATGCCCATCAGTATTACAGCCACTTGGTTACAGCAGTTAAAACCCGTGTTGGGCAAACTATGTCATAGATTTCTGCTACCCTTCTCTTTTAACGAATAACACATGTGACTGTTAACACAAGTAACTCTTCTTATTTATTGTTCAACTTTCTTTTTTCCTAAAGAAATGACTTCTGCATATCATCCTGAGAGCAGCTCTTCAGAGAAGTACCTTGAAAGCTATACCTATTTAACGTGAAACCCATTAACTGGAGTAATTAAAACTCTTTTATTTTTCCAATAAATTCACTGAGGTAGATAAATTGGAGCTGGAATTCTGAACTTTGTGCCTGGACTGCCTGATTAGCTGAAAAAAAAAAAAAAAAAGAAAAGAAAAAAAAAAATAAGGGGATATCTGTTTAAGTCTCTCAGCTAATTAGCTGGCTTGGCCTCTGACCTAAGACAGCAACAAACAAATACTGCGAGTTCATAACTTCTAAAGCAACTGCAAGAGAAACTCTTTAAAAGCTGCACATTTGTGCACCATTGCTATCAACATGGCTTTGTCAGTAGCTAATACTTTCTGTGAAGGCACCAGCTTGTGATGTGCCATCTCATTTCACCTTGCATGTGAGACGGCAAACAAAATCCTCAAACAGTGTGAACTAATTAATATGCCGGCTGTTACCATGCATAAATTATGGTCTTATCACACGGGTTTTTCGTGGGAAATATATCTGTGAATAGCCTGTTTTCTTCCACATGTAAATTTGTGCCTTACACCCTCAGTTGTGTATACTTGTGAGCTGTAGTATGTAAAAACCTTTTTCTTTTTCCCCTTTGAGTAATGCAAATATTTATTGATCCTTCCTCCTCCAAGCCCTTTAAAGAACTGGAGTAAAGACATAGAATGAAGAACGTGGTGGTTATTGTCATAACCCCATGTCCCTTAATAAATTAGGCTAGCACCATATCCTCCGCTTTGATTTGACTTTATAGCTGTGCCAAGTCCTCCCTCAAAACCGCCTACAAGCGGCAATGCTCCCAAGGCACCATGCTGGGGGTTCCGCCTTCCTCCACCTCCTGCTCCCCCTTTACTGCCTGTCAGTGTGGCGATCATCTCACCGGGCAGCAGGGAAGTTACCAACACCTTTGTCCATCAGGACTGGTGTGTTCCCTGCCGGTATGTTCCCCTTTGTCCACAAGCACCGGGGAGAGGGGTCAGCCCTGCAGAAAGCCTGGCCACGCATCCTGCAGCACGCAGGGCTAAAGGAGCGAGGACAGGCAGGCAGGCTCCTGCTGTGGCTACCTGCTGCTCCAGAAGGATGCTGCATATACTTCTTTGGGGAAAAAATGGCTTTTTTTTTTTTTTCCTTTGTTTCTTTTGTGTGACTGTGCATGTAGCTAGCGTGGGAGTGTGCGTGCACACAGGTGTGTGCGTGTGTGTGTGCACGCCAGTGTGCAAGTTCCTTTCCAATCTTTTGGTTTATGCAAAAATGTAGACGTGTTTTTAATCTGTTACAATAACTGTGTCAACATACTGTAGAAAAAATGATGGGGATCGCTTCTAAGCTTTTTATATATATATATATATATCTACTGAACAGTATGTTTGAGTAAGGTGGTTGTTGCTGTTTCAATTTGTTTTTTAAAATTTTATACTTCCATTTGTTTTTCAGGGCTTTGTTTTTGTTTCTGAATGATTGAAAAGACAGATTTTAAGTCCATTAGCTTATAGATGGTATATATAAAGTCTGGATGGTCTAGACCAAAGTGTGTAACAAGGGTGCTTGCATGTTCTTTCATTTCACCATGGCTTCTTTATGAAACAGTTTTGTTCACCCCTAGTGAACTATGCAGACTGGAGTAGATAGATCAGTGTCCGAACTAATGTTGTTTTAATAAAAACAAACAGAAGACCCTTTGAAAACAATAGGTAGCAAGGTCATTTTTTAAAATGAACCAACTCACAACCTTTTTATCACGCTCCAAACCACTGGAGCACCAAACACGCAGGTGCCCTTGATACTACCCCACAAAGTGTTCTCCTAAAACATAGAGATGAATAATCATGGCAACAGCTTGTGTAGCGATCTGCCTTCACAATGTACACCACACCAGTTACTTGGTTGACCTGAAAGCGTGTATTTTGTAGTTGGTGGATCTTCCGCTTTTGTCCTTTCACTCACCCAGTTCCCTTCCACCCTCTGTTTCGAGGGGTTCATGAACCTATGTGTGCCTTTGCTTTCCACCCTTGCTATACACTGGTAGATGCAACAAATTCAGACTCTCATTTGTTGTAAAGTTGTAAAGTATTGTGATGTCATCAGTTTCCCTTCATTTCCACATCCCCCTAACATCTGAGTCACAACTTAATGTATGTTGTAAAAAAATTTAAAAATTAAAAAAAATTCAAAAAAAAGGCAAGAAAGAAAGAAAAGGAGGAGGAAGAGAAAAGGGGAAATAAAAGCTCTTGATTACATATGGAAATAAAACCAGACTGTTCTACCTTATTTCTTGTGTTCTGGTTCTTTTATTTCTACAATGATTTATCCTTTTCCTTAAAAATTATAAACAAATGCGATGCTGATCAATTAGATCAGGTTATGGGGAGAAAGAAATTTGTTACTTTCTGTCTCTTAAAGAAGATGAATTTGACTTTAGGTAAGGTGATGGTAATTAAAAATTGAATCACACATTTGCTCTCTCTCTATTCATATTCTGCATTTTCTTTTTATGAGCTTGTTCATCATCAAATATTTATGGCAGACTTGACAGTTTAAAAGATCAAGGCTGGGATTTAAGCACACATGGTCCACCAAAATAGATCATCATACAGATGTGACTTCATCTCCAGGCTTTACATATTAATGACGGAGAAGCCTCTGTTTTCCTTTAGCAGGCATAAACTGATTGAGCTTCATAGACCTGATTTAGATGATGTTGCTGGAGAATAATTCTACAAGCGAATGGTAGTAAACAGATAAATAACAAAAGAGCATATAACTTCCCTAGTCCTGGGAGCCATTAAAATGCATTCTCCCATGTTGATTTTGTGTAAAATGGGATCACTGATGCACAGCCATTTACAGTACAGGTGAATGCATGGTTACATTAGTTACTGGGCTTAGTGGGTTTTGTTTTGTGACAGAAGTTTCTTATGATCCTGTAGAAATGAAGAATCCCATACAGTAATTTACTCTTGCTCAGGTCATCGTCAGGCTTTCCTGCCCTTCCAGGACACCCTGTTCTGGACACCCTACAGCCTTACTAATACATGCCAGTCCCCTACCTTGCACCAAGGATAGTCCTGACACTGACTCCACAGAAAGTGGTGAAGTACCAGCTTTCCTCAAGGAGCAGAACATCATGGATTTAAAAAGAAAAGTCACAAAGCCTTGGCACACTCTCCTCAGTGGTAAAGCAGGAGGACCCCCTACAACTCCATCTCCCCTCTGCCCTGAAGGACACCAGGGCTCCAAAGGTGGTGGCCTTGGTCTAACAGTGACATGCAAGAGCAAAGCAATGCAAACATTTTTCAGTGCCTTGCCTACATATGCATCTCTCTGTGTTTTTTCTCAGTGACAGGCTTCTCCTTAGCCATACATACCAGCATGCTGTTGTGTGGTGTGGACACATGGAGGCTGACTGCCATGGCCAAGACCTGGCAAGCTGCCCTAAGCGGTGCTGCGTGACTCCAGGTCTCAGGACGGGGGGGTACCGTATGACCACACAGTTGCTGCATTTGACTGGTATGCTCCCAGAGTCGCAGCAAACAGGAAAGCAAAAGCTCTCTGGGTGCTTAGGGATGAGTATGGTTTTCAGTCCTGCGAACAGTCCTTTGTGAAGTTACTTTGTCCAGCTTTGTTTGGAACATTTCATATAAGCTGCACCTATGGAAAGTATTCAAAGATTAATATATCTCTATCTTAACATTAATATATCTCTATAAACAATTGCAGGCTGTTGCCTGGAGGATAGGGCCCAAGAACACCTCTAGCAGTGGCACTGGCTACCTTCTTTGCAAGAGCTCCTCCATCTGTTGCCAGCAAAGGGACAGCCTATTTAAAGTACTGGCATGAAGGAGGAAGAGAGGGAAGCAGAATGCCCCAAGTCATGAGTCTACGGGTTCTGTAACTGCTCTGCTTGTGTGGCCAAAACTGTCACTCAAGGAAAGGTGTGAACCTACCCACCTTAAAGCAATTCCCCTTGCAGCAGGTCCCTAAACATGCACCTTTGCACCGTCACACACATAGTCCCTGACAGAGACCTGACTTACAATACTGCTGTGTGGAAATGTCTAGAAAAGGAACCGAAGGAAACAGGGTGCATCACATTCCACTTGCCCTGGTGGGGTCTTGGCCAGCCAAGTACAGCACAAGCATTTACAGCAGCACGCTGCAAGGGGAAGGTCACTTTACCAAGCACCAACAGCAACCCAAAGAAGAGGCAGTGCCCTCAGCCTCCAGTATGGTGGCTTTTGACAGGGGAGGGGACCACTGGGTTACCCGCTGTCTATTTGAACCATGAGATCCAGCCCCTGCCACACACTGCAAAAATTCCCTGGACCTGACTAAGGCAAAGAAGATACCTGGGAGAAAGCAGGGATGCTTTGAACACTTCAGTCAAATTAGTGTCACCTTATTGATCATATTAATGTTGACCTCATTTAGCATGTCATCGAGGACGCATAAGTTCTTTTCCAGTCAGCATTAACTTGCATACATACTTTTACACAAAATAGAGCCCAGCTGAATGACTCAAAACAATAGGTCTCTGTAAATAAATCCTGGCCCATCACCCTCTTCCTCCCCTCTGTACATTTTCCGCATTGTAACTTCTACAGCAGGGAATATTTTGCACCTGAAAGCTCCTCGCACAAAAAAAAAAAAAAAAATTATGTTGGCAGTAAGGAAAAGCATGGGCAATTCAGTGCACTTTGCTGCCAGCAGGATGGCAATACACAGCGCTGATTTTGCATTAAAGGGGGTGCCAGAATAAAGTGCCAGCACAGTAATGCATCTACACTAGAAACAGCACAGTGGCCAGAGTCATTTCTGGGGTGCAATTCCAGATCATTCTGTCACACAATTAGCAGGAACACTCTGTGATCTTTCCCAGCGCTGGACATGGATTCTTGCTCCTTAAAGCTTGCTTATAAAGCTTGTTTAAAGCAATGTGGAGGACCTCAAGTGGTAGTCTTGTCTAGACCACTGCACTGCATCAGGATCAAGCAAATCTAACCCAGTGTTGATAGTCTCACATCTCCTTGTTTCACTCTGGGAAGAAACTGAAGTCACCCAAGGGATCAACACTGAGCATTTCACAGTGTCCAAAGAAAATAATATACTAAGAAAGTGGGTTGGATTGGCTTAGTTAAGGCCAGTTTTCTATTTATCCAATTAAAGTTAATTTCCCAGATGTATGGCACCTGCTCGAACAAACAAGTGTTAGAGAAGCCCAGTGTGTGTGTAATACTCACATGCTTCCTGCTGATGTGTGTGTTAATGAGTCTCTAAGTAGTCTTTTTATGATTTCCCCCCTTTTTTTGAAGAGTAGAGATACATTTCTTTTCAGAATAAGTACTAAGAAGGTCATCATCACATTCCTTGTGCAAGGAAGAGGATGACTTCTTTGTATGAATAGAAACAGGTAAATAGTCATCTGTCCCCTGACTTTGTAATTTAAACAGTGTAAGTCAGTAGGGAAAGGCTATAATTGGAGTCAGAGTAAGTGAGGTGTAAATTGCTAGGTGGCAGTACCATCTGCATCTTGTTTTAATTAGCCAAGTTTATTATCAGACTATAAACTTTCTGCTATTCAAGTCCTTGTTTTATTTCACCCATCAGTCCAAAGCGATTGCCACATGTCTAGGTAAGCACAATTACTGATCAGTAAAGGAGAATTATCCTCCCCACTGATCTGGCTAACAGTTACTGTGTCTAGGAGTAGGTACACAAATATGACTAACCAAGATCACTGTCACATCTGCTTAGTGTTTCATGACAAACTCTATTGAGGCTAACAGTACCACTGTTAATTCAATTAGATCAGTGTTTTCCTTTGCTGGCCCTGATGCATTTGGAAGACCAGCAACTGTATGCAGAGCGTGGCTGGCAGGCCTCTGCAAGGAATAATAGCATCATAAATAATATATTAAGATGAAGACAAATCTAGCAGGCTGCAGTCAGAGCACATCAGCCATATAGCTGAACCCTGCAATATCACAAGTGGGGGAGGAAAAAAGTAGCTATGACAGGAAATTATAACAGCTATAAATGACAGGGACTACAGGAGGGAACAAAACTCATTAGGTCAGCTCTTTAAGCAAAGTGCAGGGGAAGCACAGGCCAGCCTGCCGGCAGCAGTGGAGTCACTGCATGCCCTCACATTCATCCTCCTTAAGATGAAATAGCAGACGGCTGGTGCTGGATTTAAGGGAAGATGATAAATAAGGAAAATGGCAAAGAGTTCAGTGGAAATCCAGCTCTTTCTCTGGCCTGCAAGCTCTGCCCTAGCATTCAGCACCCTTGGAGGGCTTTTCAGGGCTGCCCCTGTGCAGCGAAGCTGCCACCTCACCATCAGCAAGGAAATCACCCTGCTTTGGGGAAGCACCTTGCACAGCCAGGGGGATCAGCCTGCGGGAGTGAAGGGCACAGGTAACAGGGCTAATGGATGGGTCCTTTGTTCTTACCTGCTCGGTTTGAGCTAGCAGGTACCATGCATCAGCAGGCAAGCACAGTCACACCATAGCAAACATCAGGGAGTAAGAGACATGCTTGTGGAAATCCTATTCCAGCCTCTTTTGTGGTCAAAGGGAAAAAAACCCAAAACGTACCTTAGCCTCAGCCAACATGTTAGTAAAAGGGTGCTGATAAGAGCTTTCCAAAACAATTTCTGCCCTTTTTTTCTTTAATAATATCTTGCTGTGTAGGGAAAGGCACCCACGGGGGGGGGGGGGGGGAGAGAAGAAGTTAAAAAGAGAAAAAGGAAAGAAAACAAGAAGATTTTATTTCTCTGACTTTTAGAAAGGATGACATAATCTTATCAATTCTCAATAAACACAAAGTATTCAGGCTGCTGATAAAGGTATTGCTTCAGATGGTGCAAGCAAACTGCAGATTGAGGGGTTTTTAACGCTGCACAAATTGCCTGTGAAGCAACCTTTTATGAGATATGGTGGTTCAAACAATTTTGTAAAGAGCAGGAGACAAAGAGTTCCTTTTACGCTAAAATGGTTTCCTAGGAAACACTGTAAAATGTAACATGATACCTCTTTGTGGAAGTTCAAGGACTTGTGTGTCTGAGAGCGTGTGTTTCTCCTGACCCTGTTTCTTTTTTTTTCCCCTTTATTGGTGTGGCATGTGGTATCGCTGGCCAATTTACCTTTTGATGGTATCACAAGGACAGAGCAAGCCTGTACCACAGCAGCCCACAGTCTGAAGGACACTCTTCACTTTGATAATCAGATGTCTTCTCTAAACAGAAAGGAGAAAATTTTGATCAAAACCAAGTCTTTTCATCAGGAGCATCATGATTTCAGAATCAGAAACAAATAATGACTGAAAATTCGCAGAGCCAACTTTCAGATGGCAGACAGTCCTTGTACCTCTCTCAGCGTATTTTCTCATCTGTATGGACCCTACACCACACAACATGTGCTAGCAGAAACAAACACCCTGCAATGCTAATCAGAGATCTGGATTTGTGTGTTATAGGAAGGTCAGAAACATGTCCAGACATTCCTTCCAATTAAAGCCTAGTAATCTCCCCACCTGAGAGAAGCGCTTTGCCCTTCCCTATAGGCAAGCAGTGTGCTCCCCAGAGATAAAGTTCCTGACTGGAACAGCCCAGCTCTTTGAGCAATTCTGAATTTACCTGACAGCATGCCTCTTTCCATTAGTTGTACTGCTTGTGTAGTTTATAACAGTGACACAGTATTAGGTGCATTTCCTATGCATGTTAAAAGACTGCAGAAGTACTGACGTATAAAACCCTTTGTCCCAGCCCTGACTATTCGTAAGACCTTGATATGCTGAAGTCCTTCGGTATGCAGTACATGACTGTGCAGTGCTGCTAACAAGTCCTTCATCCTCACAGCTGCAGCCAGGGCATCTGTCCAGTGTTATGTCCAAGTACAAGAGCATGCTGGCCCAACTGCAGAAGCACTAGGGCAACACATACAAGGCAACAGAGCCAGACCAATAGGGCCCAAGCCTCAGCATGGCTAGTGGTGAGCCATGCTGAGTGGCAAGCATGATTTCTTGCAAGATACCTTACAAGAAGTTGCTTTGCAATAGACCATCATTGGATAAAAGATTTAAACAGGGCTGGGGATAGTAACTGGATCTTAGGACTCCCTTTGCCTGGTTTGGAGAAGCAAGCCAGTATTTCAGACATAATAGAATTTAGTTTAAGCAGAGTATCCTTCATAGATGACAGAGGTGGCACTGACTGTCCCAGCAGCCTCAGGCAGAGAACCTTCCTGAGTTAGCTGGACTGTGTCTTGGAGAAGCACACATCTAATGTACTGATCCCTGCTGCTGCCTTTCCACCCCAGTTTACCACCTTGTTGGAGCGGATGGTCTGTTGTGCCTCAAGCAGAGCCTGAGACAGTGGCCAGCGGAAGTGCGCATGGTGGTGTGTCTGGATCTGCTCCTGGGAAAGGTTCCTGGAGTGTTTCTGTCCTGCAGGTAACAAATGTTGAAAAAAATCACAGAATAAAGTCCTAAGATATTAGCTCACATTTATAAGCACAGTGTAGCCCAAGCAGCAGGTGGACTAAGGACTGACTAAGGGGAACTACTGAATTCAGCAGGGTGACCAGGGTAAAGGAGGGAATCGGGTGTGGGTCCATGTGTGCACCCTGGAAGACAGGTGCCAGTAACACAGGTTATGACCCAGGGAAACACTTAACGTTAAGCATGGTGTCATCCAGTGAGCTCTGGTTTTAAAACCAGGCCCGAATGACAGCTTTTCTGGCCAGGGCCCCACATCCCCTCCTGAAGAAAGCATGCTAACTGCGTTGCAAATGGCTTCTTCCAACCCAGCCCAGAGCAGACAGCCATGCACCCTCCATAAGAACAACCACCCCTCAAGCCAGGAAACCTTACAGGAATTGAGCAGTGCTTGCCAATGAAGGTAAATTGAAGACTTGGGAGTTGCTTCTACTGCCCTTGCTGATGTGCCTGTGTGGACATATCAGTTACCCTGCGTGGCACTTACTAGCTGTCCTCATGGGCATATCGGAAACACCAAGGACAAAGAAAAGGGTCTTGGCTGTTGCAGCCTGTTTGCTCGCCCTCTGCTGTACTGGCTCTGCTGTACTTATAGGAGTAAAGTGCATTTAAATGAGATTTCATCAGGATCATCAGGTAATCAAGCCCTCAGAGATGCGCTATGCTTATATAAGCTCTGAGTAGAAATGCAGCCCACTTCCCTACTGTCCTAAGACTCTTATTTTGGGTGCCCTGTTACTGAAGATGTAAATAATTGGCATTTACTTTCAAATAACTCTCCTCTAGTGTAACTTGTACATTTAAATATCTCCTAACTAATATTTATACATTAACCCTTTCCTAAATAACTCCAAGCCCCTGTGTGCATTTAGAGATTAAAACCCCTATACAGACATACATTAATGGAAGTCATACTAAATATTAGTCAATGCAGCAAAACCTGACTTTCAGGCAGGGGCTTTCTGAAAAGGTGAAGAGTCATTGAGTTTGTGAGCCCATCATGCTGGGACTTTGGCTCCAGTGTAACCAGCTCACCACATAGTTTATTTAGACTGCCCAGAAGCCAGTCTCACCCATAATCACAGATGATAAAAGATCTTCTCTGACACTTGAACACAGAGTATGAAATGCATTAGGCTGACTGGCAGAAGACTAAATGGTCTCCCAAGTATTTGCTTTTTAATGAACATGCCATTTTGCATAACGCATGCAACCCAGCAGGGGTTTTATTCATCTTAAGCTTTTAATGAAGGTACGAAACACAAACCTACCTGAAGGCTGCTACAGTGCTGGGAAGGGCCTTACTCATTATTAGAATTGGCCTAAAAACAATAAAATATATCACCTTTGGATTCTGTGACTGTATCATGTAAGAGAAAGGGTAAACTTTCCCTTGACCTCGACAAAGATGCATGTTGCCTTTCCCCATTGCTTTAAAACAGGAAATGAAAAGCTGTCCCGTTAGTGCTGATCACCCAGTTAGTGTTCTAGCATCATGTCTTCCCAGACTTGTATGCATCGCCAGTACTGCAGTCATGATCAACTGCATTTGGCATGTCTGTGGGACCGCTACCCCAGGGAAGGCTGAGTCTCCGCTCCTGTGGTTGGTGCTGCAACAGGCAGGTGCTGTGAGCGCTGCAGGAGGAGGGTGGCTGTGAGTGCAAGGATCAGCCACCAGCAAGGGCACTGGCAGTCCTCTGTGGTGATTGCACAAAAGCCTGGAAGTCTGTGGCCATCCACAGGTGCTCTGCAACCTGACTTGGAGAATGCAGGGAACCTTCATGTATTTCAAAAAGAGGTTGAGTCAGGCTGTTCCTTTTTAAATCCTTCTTTTCTCTCTTCTTCTTATCTTGCTATCTGCCCAACTGGGACTACTTTGAGGAAGAAGAATAGGCTGGACGACCCATTTTATGAGCAGGAAAAGTGAGGACTGAAGCCATTTTGTCTCAGGCTACCTGCAAGCCAGCAGTAGGGACAATAGGTGGTCACAAGGTCCCAGGTCACTGTCATGCACATTCTTCTCTGAACTGCCCAGTTTAACTGGCCTGTTTAAGGAAAGGCACAGCTCCCAGTCCTGCAGTCAGAAACAGAGGAAAAAGGAAGGGGGTTTGAAAGGAAAAGAATCCTCTTTTGTCAAGAATTTCCAAATAGGGCAGACACACAGGTATTTCTGTTTCAGGCAAAAGGAACCAGGAAGAAAAATGTCCCTTCCCATAGACTGGAAGGAGAACAAAAAGGAAAGCTGCTGGTGTGAGAGCAGGGAAGGAAAGCAGCATGCAGCCTGGGGGGATGCGTGTGCCAGGTCACTCCAGGGGTGACCACACAGCACCTCACTGCCTTGCCTGAAGAGGTGCGCTTCAACCTGTGGGTGACGGGCTGGGTACCAGGTCCCATGTGCTCCACAGCTCCTGCCCTGCCCTCCACCCTGCCCAGATGCTCACAACATGTCCTGCTGCCAAGAGATGGGCAGGCAAAGGGGATGCCTCCAGCACTGTGGGGTGTCTGCTCTCAGAAACCACCCTGAAACGCTTTGACCATAAAACTCGTTTAGGTACAAATCTGTATATAATTCACATGTATGATATATAAGATACATTACATTTATATTGCATATACTTTATACATATTAAAAACCAATATTCAGCTCAATACATTCAATTCTTTGTACAGCAACTTGTTCATGGCAGTAGTAATTTGTAAAGTTAGTTTTTCAGGAGCTGATGATGGCCAGTCCTTTCCCCCTCCTCTCCACCTGATCCCCCTTCAAAAGTGAGGTTTGACAGCTGTAGAAAATCTGGCCAAAAGTACCCTTTGCACCTTTTTTGGCTCCACATGTCTTTACCAGAAAGCAAAGGGCTGCTTGGGATGCCAGCAGGGAGCTGCCCCAGTCCTGCAGTCTGGGTATGAAGGGTGCAGGAGGGGGTTTCCTCCCCAGAGAGCATCATTGCTGCTGCAGTGAGGCACAGCAAGGTGTCTGGGGGTCTCAGAGACCTCACTGCTCCCTCAGGAATTGAGTATGAAGGCCACAGTCATAGAAGAAATGTCTCAGGTGGTGCGGGGGGAAGGCAGCAGTAGGCTCTTCCACAAAGTAGATAGGAGTAGATGGGGCTGAAAAACCTGCTGGCTTCCCACAAAAGAAATAACCTTATGAAGCTAGAATGAAAGTCATTTAAACGAGATGCTGTGGTCTTACTCATGCAGCTAATTAAAGGTTGCCTCACGTAGAGGGAAAAAAAATCAAAAAAGGAGTGTAACATTTACAGCAATAAAAATGATGAGTGATTTGTTTCCAAATCGTGCCAAAGACAGAAAGCCCACAGAGCCAGCAAAGTTTTTTCCCCCTTCTCCTCCAGGGAATAAGGACTGCAGGCAGCCAGCTGCCTCCTGCCCAAGGGGTTGGGGTTGGCCAGGAGCAATTAAACACCAGATTATAATTGGGTTTCAGTGAGCTACCTCTCTAATCAGTCATCAGCTGTAATGTTGCTGTCAAAGTAGCATGGATGATCTTCAGTTAGGCCTTCCCTCTGTTTATTTGGGGAGGGTTTGTATGGGTTCATTTTCATTTTAAGTGGAAGCTAGTGCCAGAATGGAATGGCTGCTACCATGCACCGCTGTTTCAGCTGCTGTCCCTTTCCCAGGCTGCTCTGTGCTGCTGGCTAGAAAGAGCTGGGAAGGTCCCACAGATGAAATTCCAGCTAGCTGTCTGCATGACCAGTACAATGCACATGCCAGTGCCTTTCTTTTCCTGCTCTCCTTTGCTGCTGTGTGTAGTGGTAAGCCTTGTGCCTCGGCGCCAGGGCAGAGGAGGGGGCTGCCTGCCATCCCCAACCAGCACTTCTGCCAAGGAGGCCTGGAAGATCTTCAGTCCCAAGAACTTGGAGCTGGACCACATCCTTTTCCTCCTTCCTCTTCTCTCAGGATGTTTTTGATCCCTGCTGTGACCCTGGCTCCACCCAAGAGGAAATGCTGGGGGGCTGTCACACAAGCTGGGCTGGCCAGCGGTGTGGGCTGGCCGAGATAAGCCTGTGTCCCTGGACCAATTTGTGTATTTATATGTATTTTTTAGTACCCTATGTTTAATAGAAAAATAAAAGGTGGCTTCTAAGGCTGAAGCAAGAATTGAGCCAATAACACAAGGAAGAGAGGCAAACTGCCAGGAAAGCAAAAGTGGAATGCAAAGCCACATGGTAAAATACACAGCTTGTCTGTCTTTATAGGAGAACATCAAGAATATTTGTTGTCAGATGCTGACAGACTTCCTTGTATCATATATTTACCTATCTCCTAAAGTGTGTGCTTCAGTCAGAGTGAACAAGATTTTCACTGGGCTACAACCAGCCTAGCCCCCCCCACTGCATTTCGAAAGCTTGCGCTATTGCAGAGCACATCTGAAACTTCGAAATGAGAAGAGGCTTTTGGATGGAGCAGGAAGAAGCTGCTTCACCATGGCTGCACAAACAACTGCTCCTGACGCTTCAGAAGCAACATTGGTTAGAAACATCCACCTAGCTGAGGTCCCTGCATTCCTGCTGGACAAAGCCTGGTGATACTAGAAACAGCAGCAAACAGCTTCTTGAAGTGGAAAATATCGGACAGCCTAAAGTACAAATTCAGATTCGCCCACATCCTACCGTGTCCATTAATCCAGGTAATGCTACTGCAATTAAAACCCATGCATTTTCTAAGAAACCACAGTTAACCCATCTGTTTAAATAGCTTATCAAAATAGCATCTCAGATGCTACTGCGGTAAGCATTGCAAATAATAAAGTTTTTAATGGTAAGTTCTGTATGTAACATTCTCACTTGAAGACCTTTGTGCATTAAGAATTTTCCTTCTGAACGGTTCCATTTAATTCCTGCACTTTAATTTAATATGATGTGCATTAAAACTATGCACAAGCCCCAGTCAAGTGGTTTTATTATCCTCTGCTTAGGGCAAAGGATTACCCTAAGCAAAAAAAACAGGCCCAAAATCTCACTCATGGCCATTTGGGTTTTTTCTGAACCCACCTCTGTAGCTACATTCACTGCATTGACACTTGATGAACTGTAACATCAGTTATAGGGCATTTCCACAGGACACAGCAGCACCAGGTGAATGAGATAAGTCATTGTGAGTAGTGCGTATTGCTGGCCCGTACCCTGCACTGAGCCTCTCAGCCTTCCTCTGTGTTGCTTTGTGCCTTATTAAAGCCTAAACTCCCATCTGCAAGTTGAAAAATGTGTTGGAAATTTTGGTTTCAAAACCTTAAACCCTTGCCCATACATACTTCAGATAGAGGGAAACAACACAACCTTTGAAACAAACCAGAACTCTAGGGGAGACTGAGGTTACAGTGGCTCTAATTTTCACAGCCATCCATCATCTGTTTTGCATCGGGGGGGGGGGAAAGACTATACAGGCAATATCTTATTTATTGGTAACATATAAAAGAAAACATTTGCAGATGAGCCTAATCACAGTGTCAGAGGCTTTGCATTGCTGCTTTATACAGAGGTAAAACCCTTTCTGCTGGCAGGCTACCAAGCAGGAGGGCAAACATACACCACGTGTAGGAGGCCTTGCAAGCACTGTAGATAATAAATGCCAGTCAAACAGGTATTTTTGGTAAGGTATGAAATAATTCTTCTCCCTAAAGCTATAAATTTCTGCAGAAAGTTTACAAGGAAGAGATGGAAACAAAGATTTCTGCTTTTATGTCCCACTCTCTTACAGACTCCTTTTTCTGGTTATAGATAAAACAATTCATCTTGCTAGGAATGCATTTTCTTCCTGTTTATGGACATGGAAAATGGCTATATTCTAATCAAACATCATTATGTTTTATCATTTATTGACATCTCTGAAGTCTTTTAAGAACCATGGATTAAAGGTGCTATACAAGTGCCAAGTACATCATAAATTATTAAATGTTTCTTCAAGATCTGCTTGCTTGGTCCTCGTTTCGTCTCCTGATACCAGATTTCAGAGCGAGATACACAGAGCCCTTTATGAAACTTTCACCTCCTCACAATCATGCTTGTGCTGTGCAGGACAAGGCAGAATCGCAATAAGTCAGAATATATGCTGTTTCCTCCTCTGCTAAGCACAGCAGAGACACTTCCATATGTACCTGACGCCACTCCGTACCTGAGAAACTTTACAGGCCTCTCAGTTCTCTCAAATAAAAATAAGTTAAAAAAGTATAAATTGATTATTTCCAGTTACACCATTTGAGTTTGTGTCTATCAGAGTGTCTCTGCAAGGAAACGATCCTGAGGGCATCGAGGTTAAAAGCAAGCAGCAGCAACGTACAGCCCTGCTGTGCTGCTGCTAACAGCCCTGCCTGGGTAAAGCAAATTATGCAGCTGCTGCTGGGCATTTAAAATGTATATGAACAAGCTGTCAGTCCAAGATCTAAAACTTATTCAGTTATTCAAACTAATTCAATTCCATCACCCAGCTCTGACACCCCCAGCACTTGCTGCAGACCATTTTAATAGGAAGTGATGTGTAAGTGCAAACACCTGGGAGGCAAGCAGCGAGGGGCGGGGGGGTCTGATACAACAGTCATCACCATGGTTGTTAACAGCACTGGCATTTATGTGATCCTAATTATGCTGTAAGCATCAGACAGGTGAGGAAGGTTCTCATTCCTCTTCCTGCACTGCTCTCACACCATCTGCAGGCTTCCGCCATCCCTGTGCATCCCCCCACGGCCTCTGTGTTCCCCCAACCTATATACATCCATACAACCCTCCTAGAGGCCCTGTATGTTCCACACAAACTCCACGGACCGTCACAGCTGTCTGTGCTGCCTCAGTCATCCTGTCCACAGACACAGGCAACACCTTTCATATCTTGAATGTACCTGGCAGGGCTTACATCAGTATCATTCAAGCCTTCAGTGTCTCTTCGGTCAGATCAAGATACCAAAGAGTAGCCTGAAAGAAAATATTTGTCTGCGAGAAAATGTTAGAAGCAGTGAACTTTCTCCTCTGTTAGTTAGCCTTCATTTAACCACAGCATAAATCATCGTGTTAACAGATCTGATACGGCTGCTCACTGTATTTTTACATTCACTTATCTTTGTGAGAGTGATAAGAGCATGGACGGACATCTTGCCTTCAGAACAAATTCTGATTTATGCTGAAGTTCATGTCTGCAGATGCCATCCTTCCAGATTTTCAAACACCAGTAAAGTCTAAACATGGACATTTTGGTTCCAAAACAATATTTAGTAATTGTTCATGAAGATGAATTACAAACTGACTGTCTGGGAGTCACGGGTCTCATGGAGCTAGATCCAGCAGGGCTCTTGCAGGACTGAGGCTTGAGCCAACATTATTTAGTTTGGTTTTAATCAATATTCCAAAAGATGATATAGCGTTTTCAACAACAGTGTCTTGCAGATGCTGTACTGGTCACTGAGCAATGGGCAGGGCGGGTTTTGGGTGATCACTGAGCTGAGCTGAATGGGAGAGCCTACCACCCAATGGGGCCATTCAGATGAGATGCAGGCAAAGGCTGGGTCCCATGGGCAATACAGGATTAGTGTGCACACACCCTGAAGGGAGGTAGTGAGACCTATGTCTCTGTAGAACACAGTGGTGGTCATGGTCAGTGCATGCAGCAGAGGGAGTGGGGTGAGTTTTGGCCTTCTCAAAGGATATGGTCCAGCTGCCAGGGTTGCCACAGCAGCATCCTAACACCTGTGCATTGTGCAAAGCCTGAGCTGCATGATGTTTGTCTGCTGGAATGTGGCTTTTTGGGTGTGCGATGGCTCAGCCTGGATAAAACCTTTGTCTGCAGGATGCACAAGGGGGCCACCAAACAACTTCATAGCCTATGATTCACCAGGGGCCAGCCTCAGATTACTTAATACTCATCATTAAAACTCTGTGTGGCTCTGCTGAGACACTATTGCTTGTATCAGTGCTGCCTGCACCTACCAAGGTCAGAAATCTGAGGAGGTGAAAGGCAAAACAGAGATGAAGGGACTCAGTTCAGGTTTTATACCCATTAATGACCAAGCGAAGTGCAGAACCAGCTTCCCCTAACACCAGACCTGCACCCACGCTGAGATTTTGACCTTGCAGCAGTAGCACTGGAACAGAAAACTAGCTTTTAATGAAGCTCATGTGATCAAGTGGGTTTCTTGAATACACTGGTAGTTTTAATTAACTTGTAAAGCAATTCTTCATTTGCTAGTCAAGGTTACCTGTGCCATGAAGAAGATTGTTGATATCTTCTTTGTTTTATAATACTGAAAGCTTTACATTTGCAGCATTCTCGATCACACAGGCTTACTGTGCCAGCTCATTTAAAACAAGGCTGAGACCCAGCCTTCTCCCTTGGACAGGAGGGACTCATCCAAAACACAGAAAGCTGTAGCTTCAGTCACCAGCTGCAGCAGCAGTGCCTGCCAAAGGGGCTGGGAATGCACCAGGGCATTTCAGACCAGGAGCCATGTTATTCATGTTCCCCCTTCCCAAAACACACAGCTGTGTAAGGAAAAAATAAGGAAAATAAACAAAAAAAATGGCATCCCTTAGCAGACATTTTTGACAGAACTGATATACAGGTTAAACCTGGACTTCAACTTCGTTTCATTGCACGAACACAAGCCAATGAATGGCACAGCAATGCAAACACCAGTCTCTGCTTTTTCCATGTAGGCTCTCTTCTTCAGGGAACAAAGGCAAGGGGATCCCAGAGTGGGTCAGCTCCATCCTTCTGACAGTCCAAACATTTTGTGGGGTGGGCAAGCAATGCTGTATGTCAGAGCAGTAGGCAAAAGTGCTATTGACTTTATTTTATGCCTTACAAGAGTACAGTGATCATGGCTGATACTGCAGATTCCACAACAAGTGTTTTCCTAATGAAAAATTACTTTCTTTTGGCATTTGCTGTAGATCTCAAATGAACCAATTATTAGAACAGAATGAAATGTTCTGCTTGTTTTCAAATCACCAGTATTTTTACTTACCAGCAACATCTTGCAGCTGTGCAAAGAAAAAAAAAAGCAATAAACATGACTGTGGGGCTTGTTCATTTTACCTTTCAGAGGTAAAACCTATGCGTATCTAAAATATTCCCAAATTCCTTTTCTAGAAACACTGAAAAGAGCACAGTTCACTTCAAATGTTGATGTAGTAATGATTTTCTCACATTAAAGGGATTTATTTGCTTAGGTCTTTTTGAGTGACTGTGCTGTATGTAATAGGAAGAATAAGCATCATTAATTATTTATCTTATTACTGTTTAACATGTAAATTGCAGCAGGGCATGAAGGACCTTATAATGCAAACATCGGCCCTTCAGAAATACAAAGCATACACGCGATTCCCAGCACAGGGACACCAAGGACCACTGGAGCAAGGGGGAGGGCTACACAAGGAGAGGAGGATGGGGGCACAGCAGTGTTCTAGATGGTTCCTTTCTTTCTTTCATGCTTTTGCACAATGGGAGCAAACACCTACGACCTGAATATCCCAGGGACAGATAGGAGGGAGAAGTGTCTCTATGGCTTTATTCCTTCAGCCAGCCTGCATAGATAGCCTTGAATTTAAGCACAACAAAGTGCTGCACACCAGTGTAAGCCAAACTAAGCAGGGCAGGACCAATTTGGAAACAATAATCTCTCTTTCTTAGTATGTTTATAGGTGAGGAGATAAATCCAAAGTTTGGTTTTCAGAACAATTTGGGGAAGGGAGAGAAAATGCAGGTTGTGATCACATCTAGTTTTGCCCATTCTTTCAATAAATGAGGGGTATGTGTAGGAATAGCCGGTAAGATAAGAGTTTCACTTAAAATAGCAGTAGGTCATTCACGCAATGCTTTTCAAACAGGGCACGGTCTGCTGCTAGCTGTAAATGGGATGAGCAGCATGTGGGAAGCAACTCAATTGACAGGCAAGGACCTGAGAGGTCACGTAATAGGGTTCAAAGTCTGTTTAACCATGCAAAGCCAAGCTGGGAAAGTACCAGATAAAGCATCAGCTAGGTGAAGCACAGCTTTCTGCATCGAATCACTCCGTCGGGGCTAAATCACCGGAAAAGCAAAGCCCTCTGCACAGCAGCTCTGCTGCTAATGGGTCTCATCCCTGCGCTGCCCTCCTCCATCACACGCATGGGCAGCCACATGAGGGCTTGCAGCCCCCATTTGCCCTGCTCCACATCCTCCCTTCCCCACGTCCCACAGGGAAGTGGGGAACGGCAAGAGCAGGCATAGGCAGCTGCAGCCAGGCTCCTGATAAGAAAACCTGGGGATTTATGTGGGTCTTGTAAACAGATCCCCGGTCCCCAGAGAGCTTGAATGTGTTTTGCTGGCTGCGTTTTGCCACCTGCCTGGACAGGCTTGCAGCCTGAACTCTCCTTGCAGGCTTTGCTGGAGGGAATGCTTTGTACAGCTGCTAGCTGCGAGCAACAGAGGGACAGGAGGAGTCAGGGACTGCGAAGCCCACAGGGGACACCCTGCCAAGCAGCTGGGGTCATGAGAAAGCTCATCATCTGCTGTTTGGGGTGTCCTAGTGTAAGGAGAAAGCAATGCAGAAGGTAGGCAGGAGGAGGACATCTAAACCCACGTGGTGGTGGTGCTCAAAGCCCCATGGCATCATCAGTGGCTTGTACAAAGTACCAGCACACAGTCCTCCCCTTGTCCTTGGGGACCCAAGGGTGGTGGGGATGTGATGCAGGTCAAGGGGAAATTCCTAGTGCCTGGGTCCCACCAGCCATCCCACTGGGAAGCTACAAGGCATTTTTCATCCACTGGAAGGATAAAATACCTGAGGGACTCCAGGCTTGGGAGGACAGGAAGCATTTGTCTAAGCTTATTTCAGGGAAAATAATACATTTCCAGTATACTTAGACATGAATGCAGGCAGCTTTTAACCTGTAAAAGCACACACACAAACCACGCGACAAGAGCAGTTCAAAGACTGTAGTTCATTTACTTAAAAGTAGAAACTGTATTTATTCAGACATGACAGTAAAAGCCAAGGGGGTGGAGATCTTTAAAAAGGGACATTTTAAATAATATTTAACCAAGTTCTGAAATTCTTCAGCCAACATCCAAATAAAAGTTGAAGAAAAGGAAGAAAAAAATACCAATTCTTTTCAAAATTTCCTTGAAACAGCCTCACTTTTATTCCTAGCTTGTTACACTTCAAACCATCTTGAATTAGCCCTTTGTTACAGAGTCTTTACTGTTAGACCAAAATGATGGGTCAGATGACAGGATTTATCCACCCTTTGCTTTACAAAACAGACCATTTGCCAAATGCTGTTGTATTTAGCAGGCTTAATTTTGGTTCATCATCTTATGTTATTTGAATTTTTTTGAATTGTAGAAATTCATTCTTTGGTCTTCTGCAGTTCAATATATGCTTCAGGGCTTGTGTGTATGATTTATGTGCATGTGTACACACTCTCAACACTGGCTCGAGTGTTACCCCATCTCTGCAACTTGAGCTGCTGCATTTACATCCCCTGCTAAGCTGATGGAGACCAGAGCAAAGAGACCAGAGCAAGTGATGGTCTTCTGGGGACCACTCTCCAACAATGGAGCCTTGGGGAAAGGAGAGACTTGCCAGGAGGAGGTTTTCTGCCTTAAATGCATCCATTATTCAAGGAACCTTTTTTGTATCCTGTTTTGCTCTGAAATCCCATAAGCTGCTTCTGGTCCTCCACAGCTCCAGCATGTACAGTGTTGTGGGATGACTGCTTGCAACCTGGCTACAGCCCAGGACACCAGGTGGTTTTGATCCTCTGTAGCCTAAAGCAGAAACTCTAGTAACTGGCAAAACCCTTCTGGAGCACAAATTCCTTTACGAAGATTAAAGAATACATCTACATGCCCCATTGACTCCTCTGATTCCCCATCTCTTTTCAAATCTCATCTGAAAACATGTATTTTCGCCTTCGTATGTACCTCTAACTTCTCACTCACTCAGGTAATATTTATGGTTCTGCTTTACAACTGCATCATTTAACTGTACTGAAATCTGTAATTGAAGTGTGCACAGAAGATTAGAGATAAAATAAACCAATATCATATATGTTAACCTAGGGAACTGTGTTAAAGATAAGCACATAAAATATAACTCCAAATGTACTATACAGCCAACTGACTCGTGGTGTTCTTAGTTCTGGTGAGGAGTAACACCTTGGGCTCCTGAAGTACACATGAGCTGGGTGAGCAGCTCAGGGGAATGAAGAAATCTGGGCCCAGGCTTGAGGGATAACTCCACCTATGACATCTCTGCAGGTGAAAGGACCGTCTTCTGGCTCTCCACCAGAAGGACACCTTTGGGACCAAATTCCCCATCCTTCCATACTCTGAACTGCTTACAGCAAAGCAAGAACAGTGTGCTATACAGTTGAAGAGCAGCTGAAATATGCCTTCAGCAAACACATGAAACAAAACATTAACGGGGAAAAGGGTAATTTTTAATTAAAGAAAAAGGTGGATTGGCTAACTATCTGGAAGCTCTGCTTTCCTTAGGGGTATATTTCATTAATATTTGTCTCCCATAGTAATTTGGGAGCTGTGTCTACGAAACTTCTATAAGCATTATTTCTACATCAAGAGCCATATCCTTACACTTCAGCCTACAGGAGTGAATTTATAACCAAGCCTCTGATACCCAGCAACAATTTTGAATAGACTCACATTAGATAATTAAATGGTTTCTTTCCTCATGGAATCCAACAACTTCATAATTCTTTCAATGGACTATCCCTTTAACAACAGCTTTTGAGGCATGAAAATGCTGCCCCATTGCACAAGCAGGGGAGCCAGCCAGGGAGAAACCAAAAGGAAAGACAGTGCTGGAGCAGGATCTAGAGGCAGGACACAGCCCTAAGCTGCCACTTCTCCTGTGGCTGACAAGATCTGCTGAGCTCACAGAGGCGTGGGGGACGCAGCATGATCTGACCAGTGTGCATTAGCTAATTCAGCAATCATAACTTTGGCACACCTCTGCTGGCTTCAGTGGTGCTCTGTCAGCCTCCATCCACCAGGGCTCTTGGACCTATGTCTAAAAAGTATATATTTCATCTACCTTTGATAGCTGCTGTAACAGAATACTGTAAAGTGCATTGCTGGAACCAAATCTGCCCCAGCAGGACACCGGAGTGGAAAACCTAAGATTTCTTTCTGTCTCTCTGATAACTACCCTCACTCACGAATGTGATAACATACACCAGCAAATGCTTTCTGCGTACCTATGCATTTCTCTGAAGGACAAAAATATTTTGCAATTCATTTCTATTGCTACTATTCATTATGGTATTCAATTACATTAAGTACCCTAATTACTTATTTACAAAGGGTTAGTAACTCTGTACTTTGTACCTGACCTATGACTAAGCCTGGAGGCGACAAACACTTCTATGCATTCATCTCTTGCTAGTAGCTCTTTTCAATAGCCCTTTCTTTCCCAGAAGGCATGAGGTCAGCCGACTTTGGGCTGACAGCGATCTCAGACCTGAGCAAGCCCAGGAGGTCTGGTGCTTTCCTGCACTAGTGTCACTGTGGTCATACTTATCTGCTGGTGATGCCTGGCTTGTGTTTCCAGCAATGTCATGTGTAGACTGCAGGATATGACCTCCTAAAGATGTCCACAGACAGGAGGCTGTGAGGGATGTTGTGTGCCAGGGCCACCACTGGAAGAGAGAACCCTGGCAGCACCAGCCCTGGTGTACTGGAGACCTCACTAGCCCCATGGGCTGGCAGCCTACCCCATGGCATTCATTCTTCCTATTTCTGTTCCTTTAAGGCCTCCGTCAAGGTTCCTTTTTGGTTCTAAGTAAGTAAGGTGTGTTGGTTTTGAGGTGAAGTGTCCAAAATTGGACCCAGATAGTTCAAGGAACTGTTTTCTGTGTAAAGCAGAAGATGCATATCCTGTACCTTGCCTCCTTACAGTCCTGTTTGTGTACCGTAGGCAAACGGGTTGTCATTTAACACTATGTTTGTGTACTACTGTCCATTTCCATTGAAAGTCATATTTTCCTCCACTGCTGTTCTCCAGCTACTGTGTTTCTTACGTGTATACCTTAAAGTCATCCCTATTGAGTTATATCATTTTTTTTTTTCAGTCCATATGTTTAATTTGTCAACATTATGTGGAAGTCTAATCCAGAATTTCAACTCCCTTGCAGTAACACTGATAAGCATGATTACTACTCCCATATTCAGGCAATCACTGAATTACTGAATAGTCCCAGTGTTCAGAGCTGCTGAACAGGTAGCTTGACAGATGCAAGGCTGCTGACACTGTTCCCAGATCCGCTCAGCAGCAAGGCTGAACATGTATTCCCAATAGGCACAGAACACTCAACCAAATCGGAAGCATGCAGATGGCCCTATCGTGTTCCTCCTCTCCTTCCAGTAAGTGGCCCTAGATGTGCAGTCTTTGCAGTAGCTGGTCCTGGATTCCCAGGCCCCGTCTCCACAGTCCCTCTCCAGCTCCTGGTATCCAGAGCCCCTCACACACACAAGTGTGTGCACACTCTGATCTCCTCAGGTGCCTGAATCCCAGACAGGAAAGTGACCCCTTGACCATGGTCTGACTCCCACAGGGAGGTGTGACCCCCACTCACACTCCGTGCATGCACAGGCATGCAGAACAGAGTCAATCACACAGAAAAAGTGCACTCATTGTTCCTGTTCAAACACACTTGGCCCCTTTCATCTCTTCTGGTTTTCCCACAATTATTCCTTTCTAATCCACCTTGGTCCATCCCTTTCTCTAACTGTGGTCCTTCCCTAATCACAAGTCTTGCACATCACTGCAGCTACTCTGCAAACATCCCATATCAAGTGTTGTGAAGTCCCTACATGCTCTTCCTCAGCACCCCATTGCCTCCAGTCAGCAAGGGAAAGGCCATCAAGTACTCCAGGGAGCCTCTCCCATCTACCCACAGGTCTCACTCTGCACCCTGGGCCCATTGCTTGCCAGATGCTTGATTATCTTTCCATCCACTTCATAGTAGACCATGATTTTAGCTTGCCAAAGACAACTACTGTGTGACATAGCAAACACCATACATACTGAGACATACCTGTGAGAGGAAAAGGAGCCAGATACGTTCCTCAGATCAAACTGTGGCCTCTGCTCTCCCTAAACCAGTGCAATTTTTGCCTTCACCCCATGATGAACAAAATCTACTCTTCAGCTTCCACCATGGGGACTGGAGCCTCACACAGGTCCATGCACATGCCCAGGGATAGCCAAATAGACGGCAGACATTCCAATAGCAAGGGTCTCTTGTCAGTTTCTGGCAGTCCGTCTGAGGCACAAACACGACATCTAATCACAAGCTGAGATCTATGCTAGGCTTGGCTACTATGGGGCTGCCAGCCCAGGAAACTCAGTTTCTGTCTTGGAGAGAGCCCCTGTGGTCAAGCAATGCCACACTGAGGGCATGGATGCACACACACCAACACATACACCCAAGACTGTGATGCCAAGTGTCTCCTGGATTTGGCCAGTTAATCACCTACTCCTGTAGCTAAAGAAACAGGCAACCCCCGGCCCTCAAAGCTTTCACCTCTCAGTTTGAGACATCTCTCCCCACTTACACATTAAATTTGAAACTAGTCCATATGTCCGCAAATGCACTGAAACATCAATATCCATATGGGATAGACATGTAGAGCACAATGCTGGCTTGCAGCCGGCCACAGCTTTAGTCAGCCACACAGCAGTGTGAGCTTAGCCTCCCACAGCAGCTTTCCTCGGGCCAAACCAAAGCAAGAGGATGAATGAACATTTGTGCCTCCATAGCATAAATATTCACAAACCTCAAAGAGCTGGAAAGCCCCCTTTTGCTGGAGCACTTGATAAAATTCGGAGGGCAGAGCAGAAAGTGCCAGAGGGGAAAAGCTAGCGGCAGGAGAAAGCCCATCCTCATGCACGTGATGAGAGTGCTAGCTGCAGTTTTCACATCTCTGTAAATATTGTTCTAAAGAGAAAGTCAGTTTATTTCTACAAGCATAGGCTGTTTTGATGTTATTACCCAGCATGTGGTAGGTGAACCGGGAGTACAGATCATCTTGTGACACGTCTGTAAAGTTCCCTAAACCAATAACACATGTTATTGGAAAAGTGGAAGTGAGAATACAGAAAATAAGTGCATGAAGTGTGACACCTAAGCACCACAGAAATGTTAAGGCATTCTAGAAATGCAAATGCTAATTTTAACATAAGTCTACTGAAACTGCCATTATTTCATTATGTGGTTTTGTGCTGTGAAGGGAATTTGACTGGTGAAAGAATTACTTCGAGATGTGTTTAAACCCTGTGTTCAGAGTGAAGCAAATTAAGACCTATCCAAAGGGCAATATTTTTAAATGAGAAAACAACTTCCCCACGATGCATCCACGCATAGCAAAGCGAACATGGCCACCTCGCAACATCTTTCAAACTTGCTGGAAATAAATCCGTGCAAATGAACGAAATGGCATACACCTAAATGCAACATATAACCAGCTTAGTTCTAAAAATAAGTATCAGCAGAATTCTAATTCATGCACAATGCTACCAAAAATGCTAATTTGATAAATGTCTGATACCAGATTACAACATATTTTAAAGGTCTTTGTTTCAACATGCACTGGAGAGGTGTGGAAAATTCAGAGCAAACTGACAACAGGTTTGATTTATTTTTCAGAAATCTCTGGAGCTCTGTCAACTTATCACAACTAATTCCAAACACAAAAAGAGTTTAATATGGTGTCCAAGGAAAGAGTTGGATGCCATCTCTGACTACCTTCTGACAGGAGAGAGAGAGAGAGAAAGAGAGAGACACTATTTCCTACAGCCATTTGAGGTATTCCAGTTTCATTCCTCAGTTGTGATGGGGGAGCACAGAAAAAGCATCTTGGGGTTGTGGGCTGGCTTGTTTTATACCACAGGCAAAGTGCAAAAGAAATTAGAAATATTTTTGCCTTCTCATCATCAACAATGACAGCTTAAGGAAAACACAAACAACTCCTCCAAAAGCTCTGTGCACCCTTACTCCATCATGACAGCAGGCTCACACATGTACAGAACCAGAGCTCACTTAAGCTGCACAAAACACTCTTGCATTCTTGAATAATTTAGACAAAAAAATGTAGACATGCTGAGCCTTTCACTGTAATTATTCAATACTGATGCTATCCCTTCCAGAAATCTCAGAAATGTTGGCAACGTACACTGGGAGTTCGGGTAAGGCAGGAGTGTCTAAACAAAGGAACTGGCCCAAAGAAGTTCCTTATACTTGCATTATACAAATTGCCTGCATCCTTTGTGGGCAGAGGACATCCTGCATATGTACAATAAAGCAGTCAATAGATTTAGCTGGCCTGACTGGCACTCAGAGAGAAAACCACTGCAGACCTTGACAGTATAACGGAGGTCATTAAGAAATAGAAGAAACAGAAAGAAAACTCTTTTCCAGTGTGCTCACCATAAGCCTGAGCAGGCAGGTAGGTCAGCCTTTTCTGTTCTGATTCTGCATCAGGGGAAACACACCACAAGAGCAGAATTTCTGGGTTGCTGGTTCTCTGGGATTTATCTTGGGACAAGAAGGTCAACAAGGAAGTTCAGGTTGAAGAGAGGGTCCTGTCTCTCTTCAACCTCTAGTACTCTAATGTTACAGACTGCTTTTTGTATAGTGCCACTGCTGTGGGAAGTATTGCTATTGATCATCTCCATCCTCACATGCAAAACTCCATATTATTATTTTGTTGGGTGCCTCCAGGGAGGGAAGTGGCACCAGGAGCAGATGGTAAGGGGGTAGCAGCTTTCTGAAAATCAAAGGTGGCAGTTTTGCATGACTAAAATTCTTAGAGAGATTTCTAGCCTGCATCTCTCCCACAAATGCAAATTATTCCCATAGCTGGGCTGGCATCTCTGTGGGTAAAGCAAATCCAGAGAGCTGGGGGTGACAGCACTCGGCCCCTGCATGTAAAGGAACAAAGAAAGCCAGGCTGTGGCCTTTGCCAGCTCTCTGCACTGAAAGTGCTCCCCTTTGGGCAATTGAGCACAATTAGCTCAAATCTCTCAGATTTCTTCTAGTGGAAGAGATTACGGGCAGGCCCTGCTGCTTAGAAGTGCTGGGCAGCATAAGGAGAGGGACTCAGACAAAGGGTGCGTGCATCCAGAGGTCTCCCCATATACACTTATCCCCACCCAGTGCCCACTCCTGCACATGTCTTGCTGAGAACTGTATACATTTAGGATCAACTCTGCTGCAGATTGAGCAGCACAAGGGATTGAAACATGTCCTTCCTGCTCAAGGGCACTGGCAAATTCAGATGGCCAGTTGGTCACCAGCTCTGCTGGTGCTGAGCACCTTGATGGGGATGATCCAAACCTGGTCTCCACACCCTCCTCTCTGCACTGCCTTGGGGTTCCCCTGCTTCCCCAGCCAAACTCCATCTGGCTTTGCCCCTGCTGCGGGACAGTTCCTCTCCCTCATACACAGACAGCACCAGCTCCCACCAGCTCAAAGGGCACCTTCCTCTGTGCCACCAGCCCCATCCCTGTCCGTGCCCTGGGCGCTGCATAACCTGCAAAGCTATCCTTCTCTCCTTCAGCTGTGAAGCACTGGACACAGAGATGTAGTCATCCCCCCTTCCCCCTCCTCTTTACTCTCACAGATAGCTGAATCCCAAATGTTTGTTTCAAAAAAATTACTTTTGAAACACAGTCCTGACGACACACTCCTGAGCAGCAGGAACTCGCCTGCCTGCCTTCCCTTTGCTGCCTGCCTCCATCTTCACGAAATATGAAACTACGACTGCACCACTGATGTCTGTCAAGATTATGTGATTACACTAACCACCTTAATATGTATTTCTTTGCATAACAGCTAAGCAGGCAGTTCACACTCCAGCAACCATTCAGCAGAGATGAGGATCTTAACATCAATGCAGATTAATCTCGGAGCACCATGGAAAAACATCTCGTAATTGGTGCAACTCAACCAGTTTCAAAAGAAATTACCTCTGGCCTGTAAGATACAGAGAGGCTGTGAAATGGATTAGCTGAGACAAGGGAGGAGACGCAGAAAAAGAGCGAGGAACAAACATCAGCTCAGACTAAGCTAGGAGGCAGAGCTGCAGCAGTAGTCCTTGCCTTTTCCCACAATAAGCTGTTATCTGCAGAGGAAAAAGAAACCAAACCACCACAACAAAGCAGGCATAAATGTGCAGCTCCTATTCGATACCAAAGCCGGTTATCAGCACCGAGGCCCCATGTCCCACAGAGTACTTGTTTCAGATGTGCAGATAGGTTCATTGTGCAATTATCTCAGTAATGACTGCCAGAGGCTTGGGGGCTTTATGGTGTTGACTTCGAAAATAAAATACAGGCCCTGGGCCTGAAAATATTAACCCTTTACAAGCCAGAAGGACCACTTTGTGTTTCTGTGTAGGCTCTAGTGCAGGAGGATAACTATGTGATCCATGCACAGTGATTCATTTATGTAAACACAGCTGAAGGTCTAAGCCTGAAACACGACTGGAGCTGCTGCTTCACACTAGGAAAGGTGAGATATGGCAGTTGTGCCATGAGCAGGATTGGTTCTATGAACACCCAGGGCCTGCTACAGACATGGCTTTCCCACCTTCTGGGTATGGTGGCTCCTGTGGCTGAAACCACTAGAGGCATTAAATGAGAGATAAGGTATTAAATGCCACAACATTTGTCAGAAAGACCCAGGGCTTCAGAAGAGACCCATCACCTTCTCTGCTGCTTCTCTCACCCAGGAGCACAGAGGGAGCCAGCAGCAGGGTGAAGCCCTGATACCTGGTCCTTGTGTGGTACTAAGCAGTGTCCAAGCCCCTGAGCCGACAACCTCCCTTCTCCAGGGATGCTCCTGCTACCTCCACCTCACAGTAAGGCGGAGATGCTGAAATACCAGCAGGGGACCTCTCATCAAGGAATGATAACCAGACAGAGACACCGCAGCCCTATTTTCAAAATGAAAAACTGAGTGTACTTAGATTTGCAAGGAGTGTTTGTAGGCGATATAACAGCAGAGAGAACATTGAAATACTTTCTTTCAACAACCAACCCCAGGCTATTGGCAGCCTCTGACACATTAAAACATCCACAGAGGCTTTTCCCTCACAAGTATTAATTTGAATTAAATACTTAGAACATATCCTAATAAAAAGGTATACATTAAAAGGCAATGGAGAACATCACATGGCATGGACGTCTGCAGATGGTGAGATCTCAGTAACCTTCTCAGGAGCATATGTACCAAAGTTGAATGAAAGATGTAAAAATAGGCTATTTCTAGAAACATTCCTTTATCTCCATATTCTTTCATAGGAGAAGAAATACTATTTAAAAGGAAAGCTTGAAGAAGTCTACCAAGGAAGTTGTCTTTAATGTCTACATTTGCATTTCGTTTCAGTATTTTCATAGTACTACCTGCAGAACTACTTTGATAATACAAGGAGGAATGACAGCTCTCTGAAAATGCCTCCCTGAGTAACATCTGGGCACTGGAAAAAAATGGTATAATGAAAATGCAGGAGAAAAAGTGATTTTCCTATTGATCTGAAGTTACTGATCTGCTCTACAGGCCTACAACTTTGCTGGTGCCTAAAGTCATACACGGCATGTGACATGGCAGCTCTCCCTTTGCAAGAGTCTGATACTTAATCAATTGGCAAAATGTTATCCATCTGCCACAGGAAATGAATGTAAAATTTCTATGGAGAGCTCCATGCTACGCATAAAATCTAGCTACTCAGCAAAGTAAAAATTCCTAGTAGAAGAAACTGAGGAAGTGGGTGAAGTGGGAGAATGACATCTGCAAAAATTCAAAGCAGTGAATTCCCCACCAGGGAAGGTGGGGTGAAAGACGTATGTTAGCTAACTGCTTAAGGAAGCCTGTGGGAGAAGTATTGTTCGGGCAACAGTGAAGGGGCATCCATAGCCCAGTAAGAGGTTATAGGGGACCTCATGCGGAACCTGAAGCAACTCTGACCCATGCCAAGCCCTCCAGTCATCAGACAGGGTTTAAACTCTTCCAGTTTTCACCAAGAAGACCTGGTGCAGTGGTCTCTGACGACCATCCCCAAGAAAGCAAAAACCTGTCAGTCCTGCTGGTCCAGTCAAAAGTTTACAGCTCTCATTTACAGACCTATTCTGCTCTGAGGAAGGAAAACACTGCGCAAAAAGACTGACTTGCTAAAACAATCATTATCAGGGCAACAGTCTGAGATAAATGCAGGCAAGTGGAGTCCAACCACTCCTGGCTCTGGTAAGCAAGACATTTGCCTCTTTTTTCTTCCATTTTCCCAAGGAGAGACATTTACCAGCAGGCCCCACCTCCCTGCGAGGCCGCCTGCAGGGAAGGGGCGCAGCCATGGCTGCCCGGCAGTGCCACAGTCAGTGCAGATCCCCTGGGATTACCCGCCAGCCTCTTCACAGTTTGATCCCACTTAGCACAAGCAAATATCAAAATATTTTGTTTCTAAACAGAAGACTGAAGAATGTTATGCAAATCATTCTTATCCTAATGCACAGGCAAATGGGTGAATTACAGCAATAGGATTAGATGCTAATTTGTCAATATTATAGTTCAATTTAGAATATATTAAAAAAAGGAAAAAAGCTGACATTGGAGTTTCTGGTCTACCAGTCAAACGTTTCAAGGGATGTCTTCTAGAGAAAATTCCCCTAGAGGTGGGTAATGGACTAATTAAGGCAATTAAGGGCAAAGGCATCAGGGGCTTCCCTCCAAATCGCAGTGAGAAAGTCACCAAGGCACTGAGCCCTCTGCTTCCCTGAGCCCACATTGCCTGCAGCGTGGTGGGGGTAGCGGGTACACTCTGGCTTTCTCTCCGTACTGAGACCCCTTTTCCCCCATCTGGGCAGGTGGAGTCGTCACCTTTCCCACACCCGGATGTCTTCCAAGGAGGTTGGGCACCACACTGTGCTAGAGGAGAGCTGTGCAGAGCTTACCCCCACCACAGTGCAGAGGGCACCTGTGGTGTTTGCACCAAGGCCACAGTTTGTGTTCCCAGTGAGGAGCCCTCTCTCACTCTTCTAGCCCTACAGAGGAGACAGCAACATCCCCATGGTGGTACAGTCCCAGGCCCATAAACCCCACACTCCTCCCCATCTCACCATGCTGTCCTTTCCCTTTCTATTGTCCCTGGCTGCAGAGCAAGCCCAGGCTGCTCTTTCACCTCTGGCAAAGATCAGTGGAAACACCTGATTGCTTAAAGTACAGTACAAGTAGCACCAGGCTTTGATATAGCAATTCCTGTCTGAGACAATTTAGCTTTTGATCTCTGGATGCAGTTAATTGCTAGCTATGCAGACGTTTGTGGAGGAGAAAACAATCACAAGCAATTTTAGAAGTGAGATGCTTGATGGTTAATCTTGCACCTGTCCTAAGAAATGAAATGGGCTTTTCTTAGTCTGGATCATGCTGCACAGAGCTGCAGATCAACCAAAGGCAAAACATTTCAAATGTCAAATAGATGCAAATCCACTGCTCCCTCTCATGATAAAAAAGAGAAAGTCACCAGGATAAAAACAATAAGCTGTTGCAACCAATATACCCTCATTAACTGCATTCTTCATGTCTTGAAAATAAGGCAATACATCATATAGAGAATAACTGGAAAAAGCAGCTACATTCATTGCTCATTTTGTTCTTCTTTTTTTTTTTTTCCTTCATGAGGGTAATACAAGGACTTGTATCACAATACAAGGACAAGCAGAGAGCCAAGCCTCACCTCTCCAGGGTGAAAAGCAATGCTATTTTCAGATGAGGAAGGGAGGAAGACAGGACACCCTGGAGTGCACCTAATCTAGGTTCAAGTCAGAGCATGTAAAACAAATGCTGGCAAAAAAAAGCCCTGTCTAGGAGCTGTTTAGGTATGTCTCACTCTCCCTCTTAGCCATAGCTGATACCCACCATCAATTTGCTTCTTTCTCCTGAGTGTTATAATGACTCATCTCAAACCCTTTAAAGCCTGATAATTTGGGATTGCCTTAAGAAATGTCACACCACAGTCCAGTTTAGTCCACACACTGCAGCCAGATGAGGCTGGCAGTGAGGGCTTCAGACTGCTATGTAGAACAGGGCAAGCACCTCTCCCTCACTCACTTGCTGCCCCCCTTTTAGGACCTCGCTGTGCTGGAGGGTGTAGTCATGTAGCCCATTTGACTTGCCCCCTGCACTCATTTTTGATTACTTACCCCTCCCTGCATCCGTTGGTAGTCTGGCATCCCCAATACACAGGAGCAACAGTGCAGCTCTCCATTGCATGAAATAGCACTTCCCTGTCTCTGCTTCAGTCTGATAACCAGCTTGCTTGTTGAGCAGCGCTTGGATGCTTTTAGCAAACTCTCCACAATGACTCAAGCTGTCTTTCATTTTTTCCTGAGCTAAGAGATCATAATTTTGTATATGTAGTCACTTTTCCCCTGGCAGCCCCAACACAGAATTTCATTTTAGTGCAATGAGCTATTTCAGCATCTTTTCAGAGTCAGCATTAACTTCGGTTATCATGAATAACAATTGAACAGTTGTAAGCATTGCCACTATTTGCTTGTACCACCTTCTCCAGGCCACTTAGGAAGATGCCGAACATCAGGCCCGGGACTGGCGTTCGTAGGACCTCCTCCTGATGTACGAGGTGACTGTTTCTTCCAACCCTCTCCTTTCTGGGGTTTAGCCCACAAGTAACCTCTCCTGTTCCATAATAAATGTCATAGGAGCCTTTCTTGCTTTCCTAAGGCTGTGTTGATAACTACAAAGCCCAGACAAGCACAATGTGTATGCTCATGAAATCCTTGCAAGAGTTCATGTGGCTCTCAGGCTTGATCTTCCTCTCAAAACCCATGTTTTCTCTCAAACGATCCAGACAAATCTATGAAATGAAAGCCCTGACTGACTGCTAATGTCCAAGATCACCCCTGCAACTCTGTTCAAAGCCTGGCATCACTTTCCCACTTCAATCCCTCTAAACCCAGAGCTGATCGTAGTGCCAGATTACACACAGTTAGTAATTCAGAAATTTCTTATTTGTGGTGTGTGTTTTTTCAGGACTCCTGAGTAAACACCATCTGGTGCTGAGAATTTGTTAACGTTTAGTTTATCAATTTGTTCTAACATGCCTTTTCCCAACACCTCCATTTGAGGTGGTTCCTCAGACTTCCTCCCATTCGCGGTGTTTCCATTGTAGTGAAAGCCAATGCAAAGAATCTGCTCAGCTTTTCTGCGATGCACTTGCTGTCCACTGGAGGATCTTTTCACACAGGGGTCATTAATGGGCCCCACGGGCTCCTGGTCACCTCTATCGACTGTGGCCTGGTGTTGCACAACCAAAATGATCATGTTAATATTTATACATCAAAATCGATTTTAAATAAATTTATACTTATAATACACACTGCTGAATTTACTATGAAAATTTCAGATGGAAAACACCAAATGTGATCTTGGTACACATCCAAACACAAATGTGTATTCTTTTGAGTATTTCCCAAACAGAAGCAATTTTTATCTTAGGGATCTACCAAAGCTTACTGATTACCAGCCCACAAGCACACTGTGTAGCCTCCAGTCACATCAAGTGCTCGCTATTGACAGAGATGAATGGAGCCTGGAACAGCACCTTTCTTTGTGTTAAATGTTCCATTCAATCCCTGAAAGTACTCAACATGAGAAAGAGAAACCAAATACAAGATGACCCTTGCCTAGCCTGTCATAGTGCTTTTGAAGCCCTGTTTATGTGAAGAGTTGTTAAGAAGATTTATGTGAGGTTTCTCATGAAAATTCATAACAAATGTTTCAGTAGTGGAAGGTAAAATATTTATTAAAAACAGTGGATTGAAGAGAAAAGCTCGTCCCTGTGATCACTTTGTCGTACATAAAATAAGCAATAAAGATGACTGCCTAACATTTAGTTAACATTTACAGTCCCAACTTAAAGCCCTTAGAAAAAAAGAGAACACGGAGATAAGGGGCAGCGGTTACTACAGCACTGAAAGAGAAGAGAGCGGCTTTGGTGCAAATGAGAGGGAGATGAGGAGAATGATTTATAAGTTCCATGATTAATCTTTCACTTTATGTGGGAACAGTCTTGGGCATTTGATTAAATATCCAAGGTAGGAGAACAACATCTAATAACGTAAAATCTTGTTTTGCAGCTGCTTCCAAGATCTCGCTCTTTCTTCTGTGAAAGTGATTTGAATTTCAGATTATTGAGGTTTTGATTTGTTTGGGGTTTGTTTTTTTTTTTTTCTAAATTAAAGCTGACATCTCTGGAATAAATTTAAGTGTAGAGGTGTGGAAAGGGCAGGAAGAGTCCTGTTTACTAGCTGGTGCAGTTTCTCCATCTTCTCCTGGTCCTGGAAGTAAGGAATGCAATCATAACGATGAGGAACATGCTTTTGGTGCTGGGGCAAAAGATCATAGCAGACAAATTAATTGGGATACTGTTTACAACTAAAATATATCACTGTGTATTCATTAGCACTGGGCATGACAACACATAGGGAACATTACTCATATAAATGTGGTTAGGATAATAAACCAGCAACCCATATCTGGGAACATAAAGCAACCCTTGCAAGTTCATCTGTCAGACTTCTCTGGCACTTGAGGCAACAGGATGAGGGGAGGAGCCTGAGAGAACTTGAAATAGCATAACTTCATGTGGGAAGATAGCACCATCACACAGCTCTGAACAATGGAGACAGAAATCTAAAATTCTTTTTCATTAAAGAACATTTTTAGGTGCTATTGCCTTTCTGCTCTCTGTTTTCTGGGTTCCATTTTAATGAATATGTATATTCCAGAATATTTTATTTATATACTTTCACTCCTTTATCATAATCCTGCCTTGTTACTAAGTGATGGGGCTGTGCTGTTGCTATGTATTCTTCCTCAATAACCCCCCTCATTTGGTGCTGCCATTCTTCTCCCTGTCCAAACAGGCCGCACTCAACAGCTGGCTTTTTTTCAAGGCCTCAGGTTTCACTTGTATTGATAATCGCATGAGCTATGCTGAGTTCACAGACATTTGGCCCCATGAAACTGTCTTGCTATTGCTACAGCACAACTTGCAGCCTCCCAGACTTCTAACCTGCCAAGGCAACCAGACCAAACCAAACCAAGGACTGAGTGATCTGCCAGTGTTGGTGGGACGGTTCACCCAAGAAGGAGACTCCTCTTGCAAGTATGCCCATCCTCAGGCACACAGCTCTATCATGAGACTATGTCCAAATCCAGGCATCCCACCGGAGTCCACCTGAGGTCTCACAGAGAGACAGCCCAAACAGACAGACAGTTTAGACAAGAGAAGAGATAACTCATTCGAAATTAACCAGATTGTAGACACCTACTGTGCTGGAAAAACAGGTTAGTGCACTTTGATAGGGGTGTTTGACCAAGGTGTAGTTGCAGCTGGAGATGTACTGCCACTCCCACCTCACTGTCCAGGGAAAGATAACACCATGTATGGGGACCACCCAAGAGGCATGTCCAGCCTTCTGGTGCTCCAGGGATATAAGGCTTATGAAGTGCAGTTAAGGCAGAGGTGGAGGGTCTCAGTTCAGAACCAGGCTGAGAGCACCAGTTCCAGGCTGCAGCCACAGTCCTGGACACTGGTGCACTGAGGTGTTGAGAGCTGGCTTCACCTACATCCCTTGTGGGGTACTGATAGGGCAAGGGGAGCCTCTGGCCCTAGGTGAGCATCAGGGCTGGGGCTGCAGTGGATGCTCCCAATGCTGTGGATCAGCCATTGTGTCAGTGGGAAGACAGTGGAGCTGCACTGCACAACACAGTCTTGCCCACGACCCAGCCTGTCTTCTGGTGCTGCAGGGCTCCCTGCAAAGGAAGGGAAACTTCAGACAAATGTGCATTTGAAAGCCAGAGAGACCATCTTCATAATCTAGTGTGAGCTTCCAAATTCCCTGGGAATAGTACCTCACCCAGTAATTCCTGCTGCAGATTTATTTGGATGTTTCCAAACAATGTTGACCTTCATAGTGTATTACAATCTGCATGCAACAAGCAAATTATAGCTCCATGTTTATAAAAGCTTACCCTATAGTATCAATCAATTTATTTTTCACTAATGCATTCACACTTCCTTCTCACATATCTCAAATTCTAATTAATGAAAACCAACGGCTTCATTTAAAATACAAGAAATATCCTCTGTCTTATGCAACTACAACTAGGGAGGGAGGGGAAGGGAGAGCCAGAAAAAAACCGCCCATTTGTTTACTCTCTGTCTGCAATTTGTAAAGCAGATGATCTGGGGTTTTAGAACCCCTTTAAGAGCATAGCTTTGTCAGCCAGGCTCCTGATCCAAGCCAATTTTTCCAGCTGATTTGCAGACCCCCAAAATGGGTGTTCCTAATCCTGTTGTAAACACAAAAATGACAGATACCATCCTGGTGGATAATTCTCCAGCAGTGACATCCACTGCAGCTGTGAGAGGCGAGCTGGAGCAAAGCTTGCCTCATCCCACAGATAATCCCAGGTTTTCACGAACAATAAACTGTTTTGTATCCGAGCCCAACAGTCAGCTCACTAAAACACCAGACCTCATTTTTCCTATGCTCACTTGCCTTCCTGTTATTTTTCCATCTCTGATAAAGTCTGGTTCGCTGCTAGTTACCCCTTCTCTACTCTGTCCTATTCCTCAGTTCCCTCACCAAGAACCCCCATGTGGGAGCTTTCAGGCCCTAATTTCTCTAGTTTAGCATGGATAGCAATTAATCTTAGCAGGAAAAATGGGGAGCCAAAATTTACTGATGCAGACAGGGATTTACATTGTGGAAACAACAAACTTGCCTTGATCCCCTTGAAGTCCGATTCCTGGCATGTTTAATTTAAAACAAATATATCTCCTGCTGAGTGGATAGTCGGCTTGAAATTTGGACTGAAGTGGTGTCAAGCTGCTCAGTGGTAATAAGTGGCACATTTGCCTGAGCTTCCTCTCAAAAGGTATTTAATTTTGGTCTGAGAACTCTGAAGTTAATTTGGCTGCTGGTCCAAAGAGATCCCACTCATGTAAAGGTTTTCATGCTTGAAAAACATGTAAGAACATAGGTATTTATGAATGAAGCAGCAATGGACCGTAGTCAGTACAGCACTTTACATTGTGCAGCCTTTTGCTTTCCTTTCAAGCTGAAGAATGCTTCAGTTTTTGTTAGTTCTCCTCTCAAACACACCCTGTAGTTTATTTCTTCACTCAGACATAACGCACTGAGTTCAGCTGGCATGTTTTTTGAAAAAAGCACCAATTATTGCCCAGGATAAAGCAACAATTTTACAGCATTTTCTAGAAAAGAAGAAAAAGCCTAATGAGCTATTTCCCAGCTTCAGTCTTGACAATGTATCTATGACCTGTTTATCTCATATTCGCCAGGCTTTCCCACCAGGCTCATTATCGAGGTATAATAGCACCCATCAAGAATAACAGGAGCAAATATATAGAGTGGTCAATTCAGATGTAATACTCAGCCCTACAGAGATGCCTCAAATAAACTGCCAAGAAAATTACAATTAGGTTTTGACAGAAGAATTTGCATGTAATAGTTAATAAAAAAAATGAAATAACACAGACTTAACCTTAATATCTTTAACAATGACAAAATGACAGTTAAAAGTGACCTAATGGTATGAATATTTAATTGGGATTAATAAAATGTACAGTCAAGAGCAATACCAATACCTAATTCCAGGGACTAGCTTATTTTTTGTGTGCATTAAAACTATTTTGCTTGGTCACTGTGGGGGAATAAAAACAACAAAAAATGTGTTTTACAGCTCATTGCTGACAAGGAGTTGGAGCTGGCTGCCTCTTTTCAGGAAAGACACACTGCCAGGCTGGTACACAAGACATAACTTTAAGGAGTTCAAATGTTTCTTTTCCTGAGGAATAGTAAAATCACCTGAACAAATATAATTACTTTCCAAGAGGCACCACTTTTAGCCACACATACAGGGAAGCCAAACACTTTTTTCCAGTTGCCATTACCAGCAGACCTGCCCAATCCTGCTTTGTAGCTAGATTTGGAAACTCTTCACAGGGCACCAGCCTTTGATGCCTTTTTTCCTGAAGCATCCCACTGCACTATAATAGAAATAATGGTACGTTTGTGCCAGCCCCCACAAATGATGCCAGCTGTTGCAGAATGGGTGTTAGCAGGGGAAACGAGGCCTCAGTTTTAAGTGGGAGAGGGGAGGGAGCCCACACTGCCACGACCCAGGCTGGAGTCTGTCCCTGAGGACTGGGAGAAGTGCCACTAATCGATGCCAGTGGGTCAGAGGACTGCCAGAGGTGGCCTAGCACATCTCCATCTCAGCCTGAAGGTGGTGAGCGCTGTTCGCCCACCTCGTGTGGCCTTTTTGGAGCCATATTTAGATGTGGTTACCTGGGAGTAAGAGCTCCCAAACCCCAGTACAGCTCTGCCCAAATTGCACTGGGTTTTATTCTGATTGGGCTGTGCATTAAGCACTGTGCATGCTCCTACTGCACGGTGCCAGGCATCAGGGGGTGAGCAGCCTGGTCGGAGGCTTACCAACAGCGAGGTAGGTGGAGTCTGTGCTGGCTGTTTTTTGACTGACAGGGCTAACGACTCTCTTGGCTCCCATTACCTCCATCTTGAGAAGTCTGATTCATCACAGGGGTCGCCCAAGGGAGAAGGACTGCTGCAAGGAGCTGAAGCATTACTGGAGTAGAGCAAAGTGCTATGAGCATGTGAAGAGATGGCAGCAACTGGCAAGAAGAGCTGATTGCTTTAAGAGAACACACAGTGTGAAAGACAGCGATAAAACATCCATGCTGTGCATCGCAGGAGTTGCAGCAATACTTTTAACAGCAGCCTGTGCTCCAGTGGGTGGGACGCTCTCAGGGTCAGACCTGTCAGCGCGGCCATACCATTTAGACCAAGGGAATGAGGCCAGCTTTGTTTCAGTTCGTGATTCACGCTGATGGCTGCTGCTGTTCCCCAAGACAGACCCCTTCCACTCTTTCGGGCTGCCCTGAATTCATAAGGACAGTTCTGGAGTTTCCCTCTTTGAACAACCAAGTAGATGCACGATGTAAGTGAATTCATATTGGAGACAAAGCATGCAAATAAGATGCAGGGTCTTCTTCCGAATCAGGGTCATACTGGGCTGGGTCACGATGGGGAAGATATTTACAGAGTTCTGGTGACATCTGACTTACAGCCTTTGGGGAAGAGACAGTGTCTACCCAGTGCAGAGTGTCTAGCTGTGCCTGGGGACTGAGCTCCCATTCAGGAGGGTTTGTAAACGGTCCTTACCTAAAATCCAGTGGAGACGAACAGTCAGGTCCTTAGCAGTTATCTCCCTGTGTTGGGACAGCTGCTACTCCTGGGGGAGAAAATGCACACCTTTCCTCCCAACCGTCAGCTATTCCTGGGCGTGAGAAATGACGGTGAAATTCTGCATTGAAAATTGACTGCAAACACAGCACCTTCTCACACTGCTCACTGTGAACTGTCACATCTGCTGACTTCAGGTAACTGAAATACATTCTTATTACCTTCTGCTCGTTGGTTGCATCAAACCAACACCATTGAGAAAGAGGAAAAAGGTTGACAATTTTCCCTATTTCATCAGCTTTCACGCCATTTTCTTTACCAGGACAGCGAAAAGCCACAGCCTCACATACAGATCCCAAATAATTATGAAACACAATAACTATGGACTCCTACAACACAATATTTTCAAGGTTATTTTTCAGAGCAGAGCCATACTCTAACGTTTTATAGAATTACTTCCCGCAGACTGCGTTTTTTCAGCAGCACAGCTATTTTTAGCCCCCAAAGCAGATTCTGGAATCACCAATCTAAAACATACCACAAGGTACACAGATACCAGCTCTCCTGATATCCCAAACCTTGACTCTGCACTTACACTACCCTGGGGTCTTTTAATTTTTCTGATCTGTCAGGGCATATCCCAAAGCAAGCATTTCTGGTAGCACGGCTCCTCCAGCACCATTCAGATGTCTTGGATCAGAGCTAACATGGAAAGGAGAGAGCTATTTAATGAATAACAGACACCACAGGAGCCAGGTTTTACTTAGGGGCTTTCATGCAACAGCCGAAGAAATGAAGTCCTAGGGAAGAGAGGTCCGATGATGTCTTTGTCATCATGCAGCCATGTCAGATCACCAGCTCAGTCTGTGTAGATGCTCCTGGCTCTACCCAGAGAGTATGTGCCCTGGCTGCAGAAATGGTGCTGCTCTGTTTGCTGCTTTTCAGTGCAGGATATTTATATGGTATAGACAGTTCTTCAGGCATAACAAGGGAAAGAGCAAGTAGACAGATGATAATTTTGTGCTGTGCAAAGAAACATCATGAACAAAGCCCAGTGAGCATATAAATCCCAGCCTGGTCAATTACGAAGTTACATCTTCATCTACCATTGTTACCCAGAAGAGGGAAACATCCAGCTCTCTGGCAGTTTTGCTCCAGCACCAGCTGCAAGACATGTCAATACCTCTAATTGCTGAAAACCTTGTCACAGTGATGAAATCCACGCTTTCTGTTCGCTCCCAGGGCCAGCCAAGGATACTGATCTGAAGCCAGAGTCTTTTTTCCTATGGAGACATATGGCACTGCAGTAAACCAACTTGCTTAATCAGCCCTCTGATTTACATGGTCTCGGATCAGGTCCTCTCCAACTCTTCACACACCTGACACTCAAAGTGCAGATGCCTGTCATTCAAAGGCCTAAAAACCATCACAAAAATCATTAGAGCTTTTTTTCCCAGACTCCTCACCTGGGGGAAAATACTTCCAAGTCCCTAGACATGGAGCCAGCAATGCTGAAACAGCACAGCAGGTCACGCCAAGCTCGCCCCTGCTCCCACCCTGTGACCAGCTCTGTGGCGGATGTGCCTGATGGGGCCAATGCCAGTCCACCACTGGCCACCTTCCCTGTGATGCTCCAGCACGTGCAGAGGTGGGGAGGGGGAAAAAGAAATAAATTACTTCCTCACACTTCTGCTTTGTCCTCTCCTTATGATGGTGTGAGCCCTGACGGAGGCAGCTCTCCTACAGCTTCATCTGCTCAGGGGCTTCACAGGGAGGGCTTTGAGAGCTTCATGGGTAGGGAGAGTGATATTCCAGCCCATTTCTGCCTGGGAAGCAATCTACAGCTTCCAAAACTGATGTTTTCTAGCTCTGGCATTGGGTGAACAGATTGCACCTCCACTGTACAGGGTGGCCTTGCCACCGGCAGGACATCATGTCCTCCTGCCCGCATCCCAGGCCAAAGAAACCAAGAAGCAACCCATTACCCCCCCAAGGACATTTCCCAAACATGACCAGCTGCGCTCCTGCAGAACAAGCCCCTGGTTTGCATGTTGTAGGATGTACTGCAAAGCCATGACCAGTCATGTTGACACCTGAAAGAACTGTTTCCATATTGATCCTTCTGCTCAGCAGCTTGTGGGTTACTCAAGGGCATCTGAAATAAAACCAGGCAGAATTTTTACTGGGAAGGCTGACTCTTTCACCAAGAGTCAAACACTCTGTGGTGATGGTGAAATAATTTTTTTACACATATATATGATTTTTTTAAAATTATTTTTATGATAATGAAGGTCATATCCCCAGGACAGTGTTTATTTTGCTCTCCTTGCATTCACATGCAGAGGCAGGAGGAAGAGGTAAGTTACGGAACTGAAAGAAAAGGGCAAAAGTTAGTGCTGAAGCAACGCTGAAGAAATAAGATGTGGTGATTGGTATGAGGGGCTAGTTTGTCAATTTGTGCAAGTCAACATCTGTGAAACAAGAAGTGAGCTGCATCTGCTGGTGAGCTGACCCCTTCCCTGCAGAAACTGCCTAATTCTTGGCTGCTAAAATGAGGAAGCAGCAGGCGAGTTATATACCCTTCTAGGTGGCTGCTTCCAAATACTGCCGAACAGTTTCAATGTTCCTTTCTTGCTTCTCAGGGTTACATATCCTTGGACATGGTTTCTATAACAGGTTTCTAGCATCCTTTCACATGTCCTTAAAATGGTCTGTAATGTTAGAGAGCACTCTAATTTTGCATAATTTAAACCAGCCATAACTACAGAGCTGTTATATCCTGTGCATCTTGCCTCAAGGCACAACGTAAATGAAAGTGGAGCTAAGAATAGGGCCTCATGTCTCAGCTGAGGGGAGAAGCATGTGCCTGCCTACATAAAGAGAAGTAGGTTATGTTTGGAATAGCAAGAGACTTTTTTCTTTCTTTTTTCCTCAAGAAGAAGATAAAGTGTCAAAACTATCAACTAAGCAGAGCTGATCTATTCTCCTTGCCTCATTCCTAAGCAGGTAAACTGTATATATAAGAAAAACAGACAGACAGAAAAATCCCCAAGGAGAATCTCATCTTAAGACATAATGAATTCAGTCTTCAGAGACCACGAAGTCTGAGTGTTTTTAAGCTCTGTAATGTCAGTCGAATAATTACCTCACAAAATGTGTTTGTGTAGGTGAGGTCCCTGTGGTTTGGTTGCTTTCTTGCTATGAAATAGAAAGCTGCTAACCCCTTGGAAAAAAAAGAAGACAATAAATACAGGGAAATCAGAGAACATAGGGTTTGTGCAAACACCACTTTCCACTCGTATTCTTCATTTAAGTCCTGCTGATAGAACACCTTAGAAATAATGCTTCTATGCGATACAGGCTTCTCTCCCAGCTGTACGTGCAGACAACCAGAGTGAAACATTAAAATAAAGAAAATTAAGCATGCTGCCAAACAGTTGAGTGCTAAACATATCATTAACTGTAAATTTTATGCTGAAGAGAAATACAGAAATTTCGGAAAAACATCCTAATCAAACACACTTATTTTATTTATGTTAAGTTAATTAAAAATAGAGTATTAATTCAGTTGCAAAGTGACTATGTCATTAACCTGATTAGATATTTTCACATGTAGAATATTTTACATTTAGGAGATAAAATCTGGCAGCGTGGCCCAGTGAATATGGGACTGGATTAAGAATTAATCCATTAATTGGCTGGGCAATTGGGCAAAGCACATAATCCCTCTGCATGCCTCATTTTTCTTCATCTTTAATACAGAGTTTTCATGCTCTCCAACTTTCACAAAGTGCTTTGATATACACAGATAAAAGGCTTATATTAATTATTATAGATGAGTACTGAAATGGCATAAAAGCATTACTTAATGAAATATTGATTTAAAAAATATCAAGTGGGAGTAACTCCTTGCCTTAGATATTGAGGAAACGCCTGTGAACTAGGGGTCTTAGATCCATCTCCTCAGAGATGATTTGCTGCTCTGAATGGGGGAGCAAACAGAAAACAGAAGTATTGCATTGCTCAGTGGAAAAGCCAAGCCCTGGGTCCCCTAAATGACCAGTTGGGAGTGCCATTAACAGCCCTACCACACGCACTTTAGACGCCACCACCACTCATGGGAAGATCCCTGGTGACTTTAGTGTCTTTGGGCTGGGATTTTTGAAGTGGAAATGAAACTGAGGGGAGTTAAAGATATGATTTGACCCCTTGCAAAAAGCTTCCCAGTTTGTGCTCTGTCTCTTTCAATGGAAAGTGGTCTGGACCTAAGGAGGGTGGTGGCATTTAAAGGTTAGTAGCTAATGAGGATGTGTGGAATTGGAGAGACCAGGGATGAGAGGAGGAGGAGGCAAGGGTTTCTGGTAACTAAATTAGGGAATCAACAGAAAGCTGTTCAAGCTTACATCTGCAGAGACATTTACAGGATCCCACAAACACCTACAGTTTAACATGTTTTGGGTATTTTAGGTGACAGTGGTATGCTGAAACATTTCAATAACACAGTAAGAATGTTTCTTAACTGTAAGGGCAGCCTGACAACAGCCTTGTAATCCATGCTTTGTTGTTAGAAGTGCTTGGAAATAGTTTGGAAAGCTATCTGGAGCATCTGGGAGGTGGAAATGTGTGTGAGCAGGATGCAGTGGGTTAAACTAATCTGGTCTTTCCACCCTCACAGTTATAAAACATAACACCTTTCTTTTTATGTTCGTATTAGCACCCTTCTCTCAATTCTGGGCTTTTCTCATGTTACTATGTTTTTCTCTGACCATTCCACATTTTTCCTGAAAGCGCTTCTCCCCCTCTTTTTTATGCCATTTCACAGACCAGATGGCACCGAGTTAGAACTGACCACAACCGTGCTTTCTGAAGCAACAGTGAACACTAATGAAAAGTTTACCAGTCTAACTCAGTTTTGCTTTCCTGCCAGAAAATCACTGAGAAGAGTGGCGGGGGACAAGCAGGGTGGACTCAAGCCCCTTAGCTGATCTGCCTGTGGGTGATGGGTCACAGAGCCAGTGAGTCCAGTGGTGCTGCTGCTGCTCACCCACCAGAAGAACAGCAGAGACACATGCAAAGCTGTGCTCTCACCTTTGCTTGCTCCCCAACCTACATCTGCAGTTTCTGAAAGCAAACCAGGCTGCAGGAGAGGCTGCTGGCACGGCACAGCCATTAGTGTTTGTACCATGCCTGGGCTGCAGATGAGCCCCTGGACACCACAGAGGGGTTTGGGCTGTGTAAAGGCAAAGTCCTGGCAATCTCCTGACTAGACTGCAGTGCAGACAGATATTTTATCACAGGTGTAATTTTAAGCGCGACCAGAGCTCTGCAGGGCTATTCGCATCTCCCCATTCAGGCATTTTGTGTAAGTGCTTTGCTGAATCTGTCCCTGGAAGCTTATTGATTTGTTTTTGAGCCATGTTTAGACTGCCTACCCCACACAACAGTTTGGCAAAGTCTAATTAACAACCCCACCACCACTTACATGACCCAGAAGCCCAGTTTAAAGCACAGATGGAAGTGAAGACAGATATGAAATTCAGATAACCCTGTATCAAATGCCTATGCCACAAGTAGCACAGCCTGTTTCCATGAGACCCTTGCAGAGGTAAGGTGATATTCAGTGGGAACTGGGGTATTGGAGCTTGGCATTTAATAGCAGAGAGTACAGTTAGAGCTGAAAACACAGAATGAAGAAAACATTCCAAGCAGTGGATGCCTGGCCCAGCCCAGCCTGCAGAGCCCTCCTGTGATGCATTTGAAGGAAGCCTGTACAAAAGCGGGATGACTGAGCTTGTAACCTCCTGTACCAGGGGACATGTGCCCTGTACTCAGCCTCCTGCAGCCTCTGCGCATTAAAAGAACATTAAAAGAAGCAATTCAATACAGCAGAAATAACAGAAGCCAACGAAAAGCTCCACCACATTTACCAGTTTATGGCATGGGGGCTGAGGAAATCTCTCATCTGCAGCAATGCATTTCTGGCTTTTTGTTGGTCAGTGGCAGAACTGCAGGTGCAGAGGCTCAAGGTGCACTGATGCATGTACCTCTGCCTTTTCAGGGCACTCTGCACCGAGTACAGGAGCCACCATTAGAAAGAAAGCAAGCTCAACAGAGAGGACCTTAGAGTTCAGTTTTGCCTTTTCCCCTGGGAGCAGGAGTGTAGCCCTCTGTTTCCAGGGCCGCCCTGTGCCAGTCATTCTCTTGCGTTAGCCGTGTCTGTGATCCTGCAACAGCAGACAATACAGCAGCATAAATAAGAAATATCTCCACAGAAATAATTTAAAGGGATGATCTAGAAATAGATCAAATCCTCAGCCAGGGCTTTAGTTTTGTCGGTGATGGTAGCTTTGATGTGCCTTCTTCAGGCACCATGCTAAATTCATACACCCATCTCATTCTAAAGAGTGGGAAAATTAATTCTTATTTTAGCTCCATCACTTCAGAGAACATACACCAAGAAGGAACCAGCCTATTAAAGTAGAATTTAACTCAAGTCAGAGAGGTGAAAGTCTAATGCTTTATGAGTATCCATTAAGTATCTGGTAAAAGTACAGAATATTCCAGATTTTATCCATCTGATCTTTATAGTTATCCAACTAATGGAGACAAATCTGAAAGCTGGATCTATTAAACTCCTCATATAAAAACAAAAGCTTGGAATCAGCAGAAAAACTGGAAAGTGTGAAAAGTTTCACTTCAGTTTCCTTTTTTGTTTTTTCCCCCAATATAACTTCTCCCACTATCACTTCAGTGATTCAAATTCTACTCCACCATCTGTTCTGAAAAGAAACAAATGGAGTGCATCTAATTTCTGGAAATTCTGAAATAACCTGGGTAATCTGGTTCCAGCAAAAAAAATCTGAGTACGAGTTAGCTTTCCCATCTTCATATTGCACAAGAAAATGCAGCTGAGACTGGGCCAAGTGAATGGTCATAGCAGAGAATGCAAACATCACAACGGAGTAAATGACACCCCAAAAGTATATTCACTCCTCCACTGCACTTCTCCACTTAAGGTGACCTTTACCTCAAGTGACAGGGTAGTGTCTCACTTAAGCTGCCAAACTGTGTAAAAAGTCCACAGGACATTCACAGCAAAGTTACTCAAGAAAGTTCCCCTAAAGCTCTGGATTAACAACTAAAGTGACCATCAAATCTCTAATCTAACTTGGCACATTCAAAACATATGCTTTTAACCTTGTCAGCTGCCCATGAGTTACACAACATGAAAAGCATCCCTTCCCCTTGATGGTCAAGGCAATTGTACATCATCTTTTCACTGTGATATGTGAGGGAGATGAGAGATGAGTCTCCTCCAGGTTCCTGTTCAGTGCTGAGAGATGCAGTATCAATGACAACTCACTTCAGCCCCTCTCCAGGAAATAAAGTTTTTTAAAAAGTAGATTGATGGGGAAAAAAATGAATTTTAGAAGAACTCCTCACTTTTTCCATTTGCATTTCCAATTAACTTCTTTCCATGTACACACGGCTAACAGTCAGCTAAGAGTCAGAATAGAGCTGTTATTTCTCCCATTAAAGATACACATAAGTAGTTACACGTGCACCCTATAAAGACTGCTAGCTAAATGTGCAGTGCCTAACTAGACATAACAGCATACAGTCTTTGCCTCCAAACACCACATTTATTGAACACTGCAGACTTAACCCTATAATGGTTTATAAAACAGACAGGCTATTAAAAACAGGCAACTACCTTTCAGATTCCCTCCACAGAAGAGCTTGTTTTGTCAGCCCAAGAGGCTGGGAATAAACTTCAGGTGCGGGCTTTGGTCACTTCTGCTAGATATTTCTGTTTGGTCCTAGAAGACTTAAATAGATGGTTTTTAAGTGACTATCCAGTGTGGGCAATATCTAGCATGCAGATACACAAACACAGCCAGTGGAAGTCTGAAATCTCTGAAGTCTGAAAGCTTTCTTCTTTAACTACATCTGCAGATGTACTTAAAGAGTCTTCCAATGGCCAACACACACCTTAGTTTTTCTTTGTTATGATGTGTGTAAGATCCAGTCAGAAATGATGACAGTGCTAGTTCTGGAGATTAATGCGTACAGGACTCACCTTAAGAGTGTGCTCTGTGGCAGTTCATAGTAGAACGCTATCCTGATGAATGGCACCCAGATGATGTTTAGCAATCAGAGCCCTTGCTTTTGCCACTTTCCCGTGGGAAGCTTGACAAATAAGCGAGCAGTCTCAGTGCAAAACAGAACTATTTCAGCATTGTTCACAAGACAGTGGTACCCACAGGCCCCTTTCAGAATCGAGACTCCCTTTCTCTGTCACTGTACAAGCAATTGTATCCCAAAAGTTAAAAAAAGGAGTCTCATAAGAAGACTATGAGTCAGAGAAAATCAAGTGCAAATAAAAACTGCTCCACACAGCAACCTGAATCCTGTATTAGTGACAAGCTTTGTAATGAAAAAAAAATGAAATTATTTTAAAAATATTTAAAAAGTATTAGACAGGGCTTACATATTGCTTAGAAGATGAACCCTGCAGTGGGAGGGAGGAGTATATATGTAATTCTTGCAAAGTTCTAAACGATGAACCCTTTTTAAGCACTGATCACCAAAAATTTGAGATCTTAAATCATTCTTTCAGATAAAACATCTTTGTTTCAACAACAGCATTTTCCAGCCTGCCCAGACTAAATGAACTCTATATCCTCACAGCACAGGAAAAAAATGTCATGTTTTCATGGACCACTGCAGGGCTATGCAGAGCCACCTTCACCTGCCTCTGTAGTGCTCCTGTGTTACTGTCTGCCTAATTAACTCTGCTGAGAAGCACAATATATTAGACTGAATCGTGTGCTGCTCTTCTCAGCATCTCAGCTAGCACAGATATCTCTGCTTGGATCTGTCCATTTTCCCTTTCTTTACTTTTGGCCACTTTTATCCGTTCCTCAAGAAATCTCAAAACACCCCCGGTTCCCCAATTAGGATAAGACTGGATACAAATGACATTACAAACACTAGAAAAATAGACTATTTTGCATTAATGAGCTCTATATAACAAATCTGGACCGCAACTGAATTTAAGTGCCATGGTCTTAAGATTCATATTATAACAGTTTACATTCTTAGATATGACTTTTATTTTTTTTTTTTTAAATATCATTAGCTACATTTATAGTATGGTTTTGAAACTGAAGTCTTGGGAGGTTAGAGCTATTCCCTTCATACATCAAACACAATACCCAAAAGCCAACCTGCTTGGTCAATCTCCCGTTAAAGGGATTATCAGTATCAAGATGTACTGAAGCAAACAAACACTTTGTTTCCCTCTCAATTTACGCTCCACTTTATCTAATGAGGCAGACACTGAAGCTGTGCTTTGCATATCTGGCTTTTATGGATCAAAGAAGAAATATTGCCTTGCATGTGGATTTTATTACTGTCAGGGAATAGTTCTTCTTGTTCTTTTTTGCTTACATTACTAGACACCACTGTCACATACTGACTTCTAAGGTTTTTATAATGTGTTAAGATGCGTTCACAGATGAATCTTGATGGAATTCAAAGTGGGAAATAATTTTTCATCTGCTTTCTTCCTCCCCTGACCATCTGACTTTCCTGATCCAACAGGGGATGTGAGTGAATGCTACCTCTATTTAAGCTGATGTGGTGACTTAAAAATGCATCTCAGCAGAGGCAGTGGACAAGATCCTGTAATACTTTCATTCTTTGCTCAATTTATTAGCTTTCTGTCACCATTTTAGAGATTGCCACGCTCTTGTAACATTACAGTTTTTTTCTCTGCACTTTATATATGTGACACTTGATAAATAATTTGACAGCACCTTGTGGTGAACTCCCCTCAAATAAAAATTCGCTATCCTTCCACCTCTGACCCTACTCCTAGCTCCAAATCAGCAACAGAGCCAAAGGACTAAAGTTATGAATACATATTAATTTGACAATTTAAGTGAAAACAGGAAAGTATATGCCCTTGAACAACAGACAGAAACTTAGATCTACTCCAAAGCAATTTCAAACACTTGTTATGCATAAAAGTTACACCACTTGGACATCCTACCAGATGGATGCACATTGGATATCTTTCAACTTCATTAACAAGGGCATTTTTCTGCAGATCTGTTTGTAAGCTGTGTGTAACTGTGTGGCTATAAATTCAAGATTCTGCTTCATCCTTTGATTTTGTTTTAGGAGAGGCAAAAATCCTGAGGACTGAAATTTGATGTGGCTTAGCTTTAGTTTGTGCAGCCTTCTAAGAGGAACTCCCTAACTTTTTATAACCTTGTAAAAATTTTCACAGCCTGAAGATGTCTCTAAGGAAAAAGGTGAATTAAGAGGCATCTTTATCTTTAGTAGGCATCACATTTAAAGCAATCCTTCTTTTATGGACCTCTAATATAACAGAGGCACTATAGGAGTAACTACAGTCTAACATCTGACACTTGGGATCCTGCAAAAATAGAACAACCTTCCTAGCAACTGGATTAAAAGTTAAGAATAAAGGGTTGTATAAATACTAATGCTGGAAGCTGGTAAGAAAAAAAAAAAAAAACCAACAAAACAATACAAAAGCTCAACAACAACAAAAGAACCAACCAAAATAAAAACAACAATGAGAAATGAAGATAGGAAAAAACCTCATTATGCTGCCTGGATGTTAAAAAACAACCAATAGGAGAAACAGCTAGATGAATAAAGAAGGACATGCTTTTCGCCCTCCCACGCTCCTCTCCTGACAAGGGAAGAAATCCTTGCCCAAGAGCTGAGATTAATGTGGACTTCAGAAAGATCCCAATTATCATGCTGGTGCTTATTTACAACATAGAACTGCTTAACCAAGTAAACTTGGAGGACCAGAACTGTTATCCCCAGCAATCTCTTACACTGTGCTTTCCTGAAAAAATAATTCTGAGACAAAATAAGAACTATATATGGAAATGAGAATGTGTCTGTGAGAACAAGACAAGATGAAGATACAATAAACTCAGGTCTGGCATATAAAATGTACTAAACGAAACGCGTCGAGCGAGAGAAATAAAGTGTTAGCAGCTCTCCATGGGGATAAAGAGCTAGCAGGTGTCAGAGAGCAATCTGAGCAAGGTAATTAAAGACTTTTAGCCAGGGGGTTATGCAGAAGACACAGTACTGTAGTCTATTCACACCACAGAATGATGCTGGAAGCAGCCAAGTCCCCTGTTTGCCACCTGCTTGCTCAGCTCCCTCCTCTTTGAGCAGCCAAACCCCAAACCCAGCTCCTGAGGCACCACCTCATCTGCCATATAGAATAGGGCAACACCAACCCCTTGAAGCCCAAGAAGCCCATCCTCAGTTGGAGGTATCTATATGGTGAATATGGAGACGACAGGAAGCTATGAGGTGAAGTCTGGAAAAAAAGAAAAGGGAAGATGAACTGTGAAGAGTGAAGCTGGTGAAGACAGGAGGAACGATAAAGTCAGAGCTGACCAGGTGGTGAAGAAGATCCTGAAGTGCTCTTAAAATTTGTCATTTAATGAGTTATCCACTTCCAAATGCCAAAATGACTGTGTTCAAAATGTGGTTCATTAGGTGCCAGGTAAACACAGATTACTGAGCTTTACTGGCACTCCCCTAGGAACAAACTGACCATAAATGTCCTAACATCTTCTGCCACTGGTTAATTCAATACAGGTGGATCCCATTGGAGAAAGACTAAGTACCAGGACACACCTCTGTGTGTCCATAGCCGTGAGTTCACCCGCCTCTGGTGTGGGTGAAATAGAAGTTGCTAAGGAGTGAACAGACTCTGCCTGGGTGACATTCAGTGTCCCAAAGAAAACATCCACTTTAAGTTTTGAGTGGTAGGTCAGTAGAATGTTACCAATTTTTGTGACTTTAAAGTAATATAACTGCACTCAACACATCAAAAATAAGTTTCAAGTGACAAGACCTCTGCCTTCCTGAGCAAGGAATGGGATGTGAGTAACCTGAGAGTTGACATCCTGATAACAGGTAAAAGAAGACAAGGTTTGAGGTAGCTCCTGCAAAAACACTTCCCTCCACTATCTCCACAAAACAAGGCTCAGTAACACCGGGAGGAACCTCTGGGCTCAGCTGCCACCCTAAGAAGGTGCTCCAATCAGTGACTTGCTGAAGCTGAGGAAGGCAGCAATAGAGGTGGGCTATCAAAACTGGATTCAAAGGTCTGCAGGCAGGAGTTATAGGACCAAAGTGCTGGGACCAATGACAAAGCATCCCTCTGCGGAAGCTAGGACATGCCTCCTATTAGAAACAGGAGATGAACTACATGAAATACAGTCTTGAGCTCCTGGATTAGCACCTAAAGTGATATGCATCAAGGAAAATTAGTGACTAAATGTAAGTTTATCCCCTCTAGAGTCACACCAGCAGGCAGGTACATACACACAGACCCAGTTCAGGGTTCAATATTGCTTCCCAGCATGGTGATAAAGTGGCAATCCAGGTGTGAAGATTTAGGCTTTAAACAGTTTTGTTTGGCAGCTTTTTAAGGAACCACTGTATTTTTGAGCTTGTCTTTGTTGTAGCCCATGTTACTGATGTTGTCTTGATCCTGAAAAAGAACAGTATGAAGCCCTCTGCTTCTTGAATACCATGTGCTACCGACTGCACAATTGGGCACAGAGCACTTCACATCAATACTTGAAGAAACACTCATATTATAAGCCGTAGGACAGCCCCTCCAGCCACACACAGCAAAACTGCAGATGCAGCCTGTTAAGGAGAACCTGAGATTCACCAGTCTGTCAATACAAAAAGGGTGCTCTTCTGGAGATGCTCATAGTGAATTCTTTAGTAGGGCATTGGTCTCCATTGCCTCCTCAGCCAAACATGTACAGCATGGAAACTCCCAAATTAAAAGGTTACCTTATTCTACCAACAGGTAGTCTTATTCCATAAAAAGACCCCAGCATAGGCAATCCACAGTCAAAAGGAGTATCCCAGTGCACTGCTCCTCTGAGGTTGCTGGCTATGATACCTGAAGCACTAAAATTTGATGGTTTCTCGGTGTTCAGATGTTCCATATCCTGATAGTTAACAGGTTAATTTACGTTCAATAAAAAGCATCAGAACAATGGCAAGCTGAGACTTAAACCAGTACCTAGATAAAGTGCATGTGCACCTGAACTAGCTTCCTACTGCATGATACTAGACATAAAAGGATTCAAAGCTCAACAGAGAGTGTGTCACAAATTCACTCTAGAAAATTAAGTCGTTCAAACTTCTGAGTACCACACTTTGTTTCATTTAAAGCAGCAAATATTTTCAGGTTTTAAATTAGGAGTACACATAAACCCTCTGGAATATGGGCAGACTACTTGATAGTCTGCTGTGTTCTTATCAGATCCTTCACAGCATAGCCCATGAGAATATTTTGATTCAGTTCTGCATGTTTCTGGTAATAAAGAATTATTTGTAGCATAAATCTGAAGATGTTCTATGTTCTTACCTTTTGCTGATAAGAAACACACCAGTCTTGCAAGCTCAGCAGCTAGCATTTATGTATATCTTGGTTTTGATCATGAACCTTATCTTTTAGCAGGAAATTAAAATGTCTTGTGGATTAGTATCAAATCCATGCTTACAAAACACATCAGTGAAAAGTGTTACTGATGTCTCTTCAGAGGATTTAACTTGATCGTGTCACATTAATCACCTCTGAAGCAAAGGAATGACTCATAATTGTTCTCCATTACCTTGTGTTTGCTTTTTCAGCATTGCAAAAATTCTTGGCCCAGGACCATGGATCATAAATCTCATTGGACTTGTGGAGAAGTGTTTTTTGCCATGCTATGTTATGTGTTGGCCTTTTTCTTCTGATTATAAAAATCTGTTTCAAATATAGCTACTTCTGAAGTATTGTGTTTTCAACCTTCTGTTCTTTTGACTACAATGCTCCTGTCAGTCCTTATAGAAGGTAAAATTAATCTATAAAGCTGTTCCATATCCTCTAGGATATTTGCTTTTCGAAGAAGTGACTGAAAGCGACTGTGTACTAAAACCCAAATAACCAGATTGCATCTGTAGTGAACAGAAAGATCCTTTTGCTAATGCAGCAAAACCTCTACAAAGTTTATGTGATCACTCAAAGAAGCAATGGAAACAGGACTGATCTTCTAATAAAGGTAGATTAAAAACGAGCCTAATATGTCCAGAGATGTTTCTTTTTCATAAGAGGCTTTTTTTTCTGCATCTTACTGTTTCCTGATCTTCCCTGCTGTTTTGGCTGGTTTATCTAGTCACTTCCTTGTACCAACAGTACTGACCTTGGGTGTCATCATGATGAACAGTGCAATTTTACAAAGTATAATCAATTTGAGCATGGTGTTTCACTGGCTTTAAGACCCATACTGAGTCCTTCAGAAGTTCACATCGGCAGAGGACTCTTGACAGAAAAACGGGATCTGCTGATCCTCTGTTGAAAAGTGGCCATGCTACAAATGTTACAAATGAGCAAAGAATGTAGCAAAACATTAATTACAACTTAAAAGTGTAAGGCAAACTGTGGTCCAAAGCAGTTACCTTAAGCTGTACAGTGAGCCACGGTAGAAACAGTAGAAGAATGTCAGCAAAGAGGTCAAAGGAGAAACAGGCAAGTTTGGAGGAATGTTTTCACAAAATCCAAGGCAGCACCAGAACTCCAGATCATGGTTTAGTGGAATGAATCATTCTTACTGGGACTTCAGAACTGTCCTCAGAGATCATGTTCATAAAATCAGATGACTTAAAGACTAGAGACTAGGGAAAGGTATCTGCGCTTTTCAGAGTCTGTGCTGTTAGTCAGATCCACAACATCAGCATTTTAGCCAACCTGCACCTGGAGTGGCATGGACAGCCACTTCAAATCAATTAACCTAAACCTTTGGAAATCCACTGGTGACCGTTTTTGTTCCAAGCAGACTCTTCCTTGCAGACAAAGTGTTGTTACAGGTTGATGCAGTTGCATTTTCCTGTTCTTCCTTGTGCCCACTGAACTTACCAGGGAGTTACTGCAGTACCATGTTCCCAGACTGGAAAAGGATCAGCCTTCAAATATTCAAAAAAACATAATGAGAAAAAGGAGAAATAAGGAAATGAGATTACGCAAAGAAATCTGCAGCATCTTTTTCCGGTCAGCAAGTCATCAGAAAGATTGTCAAACCAAAGAAAATCATCAAATGCTTTTAACCAAAGCCAGTATAAAGTATTCGGTAAATACATGTATTGAGAGTTAAAAGGTAGAGTAAATCTTCATACAAGTGATCTGAAGATCTCTTTTATCTATAGAAGAGACATGGCTACTTTATCTGGAGGCTGGCAGAGCTCTTTCAAGGTCTGGATTTTCAAGGGCGGAACTATTACTTCTGACACAGAAGTGGGCTAGCACAGCAGCTGAAGGCACTATCTGATTTGAAACTACCAAAATCACTTGACTGAAGACGGCTATGACAAAGGGGCTACTCTGGCAAATAAAAAGCACAGTCATCTGCAGCCCGGGTTTGATTTAGGTAGGGCTATGAAATGCAGAATGAGGTTCCAAGTTCACGCATTGTGACCTTGCACGTAGGAATAAGATTGATTAATAGAAAATTTCCTTTCTTCCAAGATGCTGAAATCATTATACCACGGGGATATGACCTTTTGCTCAGATACTCTTACACATTCATATCCAGGTCTGCCTGGAAGGAGCTCAAGTGTAGATTTTATTCATCTAACATAGTAGTTAAACCATGAACTTTGCTCCAGGCACCAGAGTAAGCTCCACCTTCAGTTTCTCTCTCATATTGACGATTTCAACTAAATATTCATTAGAACTTCTCTGTTCCCAGCGAGATGACTGATCTCAAAACTTACCAACTTCAGTGCTATGTAAGAGATACTCACCAATCCGAAACTTCATCTGTCAACCCCAACAGACTTTTTAATGTCTTTCTGTTCAGCCGGAAAGACATTAAATTTACCCAAGATGCTTTGTCTTCCCAGTTGGGCAGTTCTTGAAAAGGCAGGCAAGAGCAGCACTGCCCAGGTACGCGTGAGGGCCTTGTATGCTCTGCCCTGACATACAGAAGGGCTTCAGGGCACTCCTTCTACTGACTACAGACATAGAAGAATCAATCAGTAGGATACCAAACAGACTTTTGATTGGCTGATGAAGGGTGATATCTGACAGGGTACGGGAAGCTGCAGTTCAGCTGTAAAAGGATATTAAAAGCTCTCCAAGTCACTGACCGTTGCAATGAGGAATGTACACAGTATCTGTTGCCCCAATAAAAACTAAGAAAACTCCATTTCACTGCACATATCCTCGGTAATAGGTTGTGCTCTCTCAATTAAAGGAGACTCTGCTCTGTTTATTTTCTCCTTTTTGGCTCTTTACAACACTTTTCTCTTTTTTTTAATCAGATTTTCTAAGAAACTGGGACCACTACAATTCACCCTGTGAGAGAGAGTAAACAAACACAGCTCCAAAGGGATCAGCTCATATTTATGGGCTTGCTTTCTCTACATTTATCTGATGTGCTTCTGTTGCTCTGTATCAGATTCTGAGCATGATTTAGCTTGCTCCAACCCATAAGGATGATGAGGGGAAACAGAAATGATTTTATTCATGTAGTCAGTTTGGCTGCAAAGAAGAAACTGGAACACTCATAGGCTGGAATGAGAGTTTGCTTCAGAAATGGGCACATGGTTAGTAATACCATTGCCCTGAAAGGCTGGTCTTGTTCTACCTCCCTTTTCACATAAACCTTCTCTGGCTCTTTCTCAAAGTGAGATCCAAACCTGGGATGCTAGGACAACATCCAGGAGAGATTTACCCTATCTGGAGCTGTGCTGAATGATGGCCTGAGATAAGGGAAAGGGTCTCTCTGGGAGCAGAGACAAAGCATGGGAGGAGAAAAGTCCATTTTGTTCTTGAGGTCTGCGGTGCCTATCTCCAGGCTGTGCATGAGCTGGAAGTAGCATGAATGTGTTAAGAATCAGAACAGGAGATGGCAAAGACCCACTATCACAAGGCATAGTCCTTGACTGCGACACCAGGGATTCATCTGGGATGCAAGGTGCTACTCCTCTGACCTCATTTTTCACATGGACGATATCCGAGCAAAAGTGCTGCTTATCATGAATATAATACACATCCCGTCCAGAGTGAAGAGCTAAGCTAACAATGTTCAGTGCAGGCTGTCTGCCCAATGCAGTCAACTTCTCTAATCTAAAATTAAACAAGGGTTTTTTTGTTACCCCCCTCCATTTTCTTTATTTTGCATGTGACCAAAGCTGCATTTCTGAACACTCTGGAGGCAGAAAAATAAACAAGTGGATGACAGAAAAAGTGCAGCATTCCACACTGTGTGTGTGAAATGCAATTTAGTTCAGTTGCCATAGTACTGAACCTGTGGATTGGAATGAGAAGAAACAGTGTCAGGTCACCTGTATGCAGAGGTCTTCATATTAACCCTCCTGGGATGAACCTTTCAACACAGTGCAGATGCAAGGAGTTTGGTCAGCACTGACCAGAGAGTACTGCTTCTCCTCTGTTTACATGTCCTGAATGACTAGAGTGTGAATTCCAAAAAAGACAGCCTGGTGCTCCAGCATGCCCAACTGTATAACAAGCACTCTACAGAGAAGCCCAGCTGCCTGCACATGTAAATCTGCACAGCCATCTCAGAGAGAGATAACACACTCATCCCAATTTCACAGTATCACAGTATGTTAGAGATTGGAAGGGACCTCAAAAGATCATCTAGTCCAATCCCCCTGCCGGAGCAGGAACACGTAGATAAGGTTACACAGGAACGTGTCCAGGCAGGTTTTGAATGTCTCCAAAGAAGGAGATTCCACAACCTCCCTGGGCAGCCTATTCCAGTGTTCCGTCACCCTCACTGAGAAGAAGTTTCTTCTCAGGTTTAAGTGGAACCTCTTGTGCTCCAATTTGTACCCATTTCCCCTTGTCCTTTCATTGTTTGCCACTGAGAAGAGCCTGGCTCCATCCTCGTGACACTCCCCTTTATATATTTATATACACTAATAAGGTCACCCCTCAATCTCCTCTTCTCCAAACTATAGAGACCCAGCTCCCTCAGTCTTTCCTCATAAGGGAGATGCTCCACTCCCTTAATCATCTTAGTTGCCCTGCGCTGGACTCTCTCCAGCAGGTCCCTGTCCTTCTTAAACTGAGGGGCCCAGAACTGGACACAATATTCCAGATGAGGTCTCACCAGGGCTGAGTAGAGGGAAAGGAGAACCTTTCTCGACCTACTAACCACCCCCCTTCTAATACACTCCAGGATGCCATCGGCCTTCTTGGCCACAAGGGCACAGTGTCAGCTCATGGTCACCCTGTCGTCCACCAGGACCCCCGGGTCCCTCTCCCCTACACTGCTCTCTAACAGGTCGTTCCCCAATCTATACTGGAACCTGGGGTTGTTCCTGCCCAGATGCAGGACTCTACACTTTCCCTTGTTATATTTCATCAAGTTATTCCCCGCCCAACTCTCCAGCCTGT